>NC_041354.1:1202552-1225052 GCF_004354835.1 Perca flavescens | reverse complement strand
CTCACATTAATAATTTACCAAAACACAATAGTAAATTAACACAAAACACAGACACACTACATAACAAAAACACATGTAACATTAAAGGTGGCCCGGTGACATTTACTCACCTAAAAGAAATCATTAAAAAACAGTAAGTCCGTCGTCTGGCCTTCAGTGGAAAGTTCCCCCAAATTGATTCAAACTTTGGGCCAAAACCAACCGTTAATATACGTAACGTAATGTAACGTTACCAACGGATGATCTCGTGCCTTAATAATTTATTTTACTGTCTATGCTTAATACTCATATAACACACACACACACACACACACACACACACACGGACACACACACACATTTTTCCAAATATACAAAAGTAAATAATACATACTGTGTAAAAAAAGAAATAGTCAAACACACCAGAATATACTATAAGTCCAGAGACTAGTCTGTCTGTGTGAGTAACAAAGCGCCCTCTGGTGGACATCAGCAGGAACTACAAGCAGAGCTGCAGACACGTTTTCCATTTATTTCCTTTATTTTGCCTAAAATCGATCAATTTAAAGACATTAAATCTAATGGAGTAGTGAAAGTATAATATTTCTCCCTGATGTTGGGAATAGGAAAATGTTAAAATCATTCATAAAATAAAACTACTAAAATTAAAAACCTTTTAAAAGTATTAATTTTGTATCTTATGTAGGTTAAAAGTTACATGTTAGGTTACAGGTTAAGAAAATGAAATAAAAGTGCACAGAATAATTAATAGAAAAACAATTAAATAAAGGGATAGATCATGTAAATGCTGGTGTCTGGTGTAATGGCCCCCTCTGGTGGAGGTCAGCAGGAACTACAAGCAGAGCTGCAGAAGACAAATACATTAAAACCAAACATGTTTACAGTTGTTATTAATTTAATTTGAACACACACACACACAGACAGACAGACAGACAGACAGACAGACACGCACACAGAAACAGAGACACACACACACAATTGATTTATTTGAATTATTCATTTATATCATCATAATCATGAGGTCTAATATTTCTCTGTCTCTTCAGATGAACACATGGAGCTCCTCGGTGGATCATCTTCAGAGATGGTCCAGTGGTGAGGGATGCTGTCCTGACTCCAGGAGACGCAGGTTTGATCCCCGCCTCAGCTACGCCACACAGGTGAGTGATTGTGATGAATGAATGTAAACGTGTGAGATCACACGTTTGTTATTTCAACTGGCAAATTTACGAACTTCAACTTGGAAATATTCAACTTTTGACCGACATTTAAAATGACATGACTATTTTTTTAAATATAGTAGTAATAGTCATGTCAATACACGTCAATACATTTAAAAGGCTTTTTGTTTAATGGCACTTTTTAAATCAGAGTTTCGCGACGCCGACTACCAACGGCAGTTGTTTAGCCGCCAACAGGTGACTGTGAGCCGGCTCCAGGTACCACCATGATGGTGCTTTCAGGGACCGTGGTAGTGGAGTTTAGACAGAAAAAGTGAGCGTCATGCAGCGATGAAAGTTAAGTTTAGACTCCAAAACGACACGTTAAGTTTAGGAAAAGATCAGATTTGGATAAAAAATTCATGAGGAACTAATGAGCGTTTCCTCGGTGAAAGTATTTAGTTTTCACCACGAGAGAGGCAGTTAGATTTTTAAGTAGCATGTGGCACGTGCTTCTGCTACTTCCGTATACCGATTGCGTGTTAATTGATGCCGTAGCAGGAAAAGGAAGAGTGTGTGTCGGAGAAAAACACAAGACCTTCACCCCAGAGACTGGAGATCGTTACCCGCGAGTCACGTTTGCTTTCCCCGTTTTTCTTTTCCTGAACGTAACCCGCGTGTGACGTAGCCTCGTGATAATATTTTACGTTATTTTAGATATTTTACGTCTATTTTTGATGTTATATTTAAAAAATCTAACATTATAAGTTATATTTTACATCTTACGGCGAAGGACATGCTACTTCTGGTGGCACTTGCCACTTAAAAATCTAACTCCTAATGAGCCATGACGTGAACTCCGCTCTCGGTCTTGAAAGCGTTGTGTTTAATGGTGACACCACGTGGTGTTACTTCATTTTGAGATTGGCGTTGGATATTGAAGTTCATACGTGTTTTGGCACGGCTGGCCGAGTGGCTCTATATCCATGGTGGGATTTAATCAATTCTGTTTCTAAATATAATTTAAGACACTTTCACAGCCAGAATCATAAGTTGTGTTAGTCATGAAGGTGCTGCAGAGTTTGAGGTTAACAAAGTAAAATAAATACGGAGAAACATGTTAAAGTAAATCCAGTGAATGTGGTATATCTGAATGATTATTAATGTAGAATATCTGAATGATTATTAATGTTACCTGTAGAGCTGCAGCAGCTTCATGGACTCCTTCAGGGCAGATGTGTTTCCAGATGTAACTGTCTCGGCTCCTGCTATTTGAAAACTACAAAACTCGTAATTACAACAACTCTGAAGTGACATGAACGCAGCATCAGACACAGCTTTGAGCTAAATGCTAACCGTGATGATGAGAGCTGAAATTAATCAGCAACTACTTCAATAATCGATGAAACATTTGATTAAAATGTGTTTTGTTGTGTTGGTCAGACAAAACAAGACAGAATCAGACGTCATCTTGAACTGTGACGGACTTTTTTTTACTATTTTAAAATTAATTATTTAAGATTTTATTGATAAAATGTCGGCATAAAACAATATTTTTTTTGTCTTTGTTTTACGAAGTTGACAATAATTTTTAAGCACGTAGAAAATAATCTTTCCAGTTTATTGTAGTAACAAAAATAAATTCTTATATTCTAAGACAGGACAATAAGTTGCAGAGTACATTGTGAATACATCAAAACATAAAAGATTAGCATGGTTTTAACTTTTTGTTTAAACTCAACATTACTACAAGTGTTAATGTAGAGCGAGCTGGTCTTTGAGAGACTTTATTTGGACTCGTTACAGCAGCTTAAATGCAACACAACAGATAAGACAAATGTCTAAACAAAATAGAATAGGAAATAGAATAATAAAAATAAGAGTAACATTATTAATATGTACATTATAAACATCTCTTGAATTACAAAACCAGTACATATATACAGTACATCTGTAACGTATCGTTTCAAACCGGTACATCTCCAAACAAAATGAAAATATCAAAAGTCATATCATACCTCTCTATAAATCTGGTAACAATCACCACTTCACAAGTTACAGACCTGTCTCATTACTATATCTGTTCAATAATCGATTGGATAAATTCATAGATAAACACAAACTAACAACTGAAAATCAATTTAGATTTATTCTTAGCTTGTTCATGTTCATTTGATGTGCTTTGTATTTTTTAATAATAAAATATATCAATATAGCCCAGAAATCTAGACGCACCGTAGTGGCAGCATATGTAATCTGCAGCCAGGGTCGTCTAGCAACTCTCCGTTGGCTTGCAACCTGGAAAACCCAAACTCTACTCAGGCCAATCACATCGTGTATAGAGTCGGTGGGCGGGGCTTAACATAATGACGGCAGAGTTGCGACGGTTTTGCGTGAAGATGTGTTCGGAGTTTAAAGTTTAATCTATCAACTAGCGTTGCTCTGGTTGGTTGTAGCGCTATGCTATTGTGTGCAGTGGTGGAGGAAATACTGAATCTCATTACTTAAGTAAAAGTACAAATAACCAGAGATATATTTACTTTAGTAAAATTAGAAATACCACAATGACAGTCCTAATAAAAAGTACCTGATTTAAAATGTACTTTAAGTATTAAAAGTAAAAGTACATCACCTAACGATTTATTCTCTTAATGTCTATGTCCTAATAAAAAAAAAGAAACAGTATAGGCTGTGGCATTTTAATTAAGTTAGTTTTAGGTTAATGTACTTGGGCTTACTATCTGTGGCCCAGTTTACATTCTCACCTACAATTCTGGTTATCTATCAGGGTGATCTCCATGAAGCGCGACTTTGCATTATTTCCCACGGGACAGTGAATGCTGCACGCATTTATCTGGCGAGAACACACAGGCTTGGACAACAAGTACGTGGCTTCACAGCTGAGGTGGACCGGGAGTGTTTTTAAGATAAATATATGGGTTGTATATTAACCCTATGTGAACGGATGCTTCACATATGATGCAGCTGAGTATCTGGAGCAGCGCTAGTACCGGGAGCGGTACGCGCCTGGCCATTAAATGCTATTGAAGGGCGGGTCTTGTGTGATGGTCAGGAAGACGTTTTGGCAGGGGGAAAAACTGATCAGAAAATGTAACGGAACATTGTAGAAATGTAGTGGAGTAGAAAGTACAGATTATTGCTGCAAAATGTAACAAAGTAAAGTCAAAAGTTTGTTCATTGAATACAAATTTCAAACAAATTAGAATCCTGAAAACGTGATGAAGGTTTTAAATCAGCCTAAATACATTATAACACGGCTTATTATACAGCTTATAACACGGCTTATTATACATCTTGTCAACTCACAGGCCAGATGGTGGCCCCGGTGAGTAAGGTAACCATGGAGATAAAGTCAAGTCAGACCAAAGATTTACAACGAGAAGCTGCAGCGTTCTGAAGGCTGCTAGTTTACACTAATGAGACGATGTATCATCTCCATAGAAACCACTCTCTAACTTCAGACTTTTAATCATGTTTGTCGCTTTTCGACATTTTTTCAAATATTTTCGACAATGAAAAAGCCATTGTCACCTTCTTCAATGCTTTTGGCGGTTTCTCTGACATTTTTGACCCAGCAGTGAGAAGTTTTATCTGACAGGAGGAGACTCTCCCTCCTACAGAGGACACAGAGACACTGAGGAACCAGTGTGGTACATGAACCCAAACCCAGGATACAGAGGTTCAGTGAATGTGGTGTTGAAGGTGTAGAGGTGGATCAGTGAGTCAGAGGAGACTGAGTAGAAGGACAGAGAGCCAGCAGGAATGTCCACATACACTCCTACTCTGTTAGAGATAGAGGAGGAGGTGGTGGATGTTTGTCTGTTATTGTGCCAGACCGAGTAACCACCATCATCAGAGCACCTCAGACTCCAGGACTGATCATTACCTCCAAACACACCGTTAACACCATTTCCTCTCCTGCTGATTCCTCTGTAACTCACTGCTACATGAACCTCTCCTTTCATCTCAACCTCCCAGTAACAGCGACCAGTCAGACCATCTCTACACAGCAGCTGAGGCCAAAGACAGTCAAACCTCTCTGGATGATCAGGATATAGCTGATCAACCATCCCTAATGTCACCTTCCTGTTGTTGTCAGACAGTTTGAGGTTTCTGTTCACTGTGTTTGTGTCGACTGTGAGTTTACAGGAATCTGAAGGAGAGAACGAGACACAACACAGCTGCAGTTATTAACCAATCAGCACTTTGATGATGACATCAGAGGGTTGAATGAGTGATGTCACAGTTTTAGTGAATGAAATTAAAAACACACTTACACTTCCTCAGACCTGGTGTCAACCATCTGACTCCAGCAGGCTCCACCCTGAAAGGAGGAGGAGGGAGGGAGGTCAGAGCAGCATGGACACATGGACATTAAATCACTCTCACCCACATATTAGATGTTTTCAGACCGGAGGAACTTTTATAGTTTTAAGAACCCAACTTTTTGTTGTGTTCACACCGCAGGTTTTTTGAGAGACTTTTTACCTCCTATTCCAGTGACTGTGCTCTCCCAGCACAAGAGGCACTTTATAAAGTGATTGGTCCAGACGTCAGTATACGTCTTTGATTGATCACATTCATTCACACACTCTTGTCACAGCATAGAAAGCACATTGCTTTCTGCTAAGCTAGGCTAAACCTGTACTGGATCTATCTCTGTAGAGATAAAAGATATCCTGGTAATAATTTGATCACTGGGGTATTTCTCAAAATGACAGACAGTTTCTTTACCATGCAGATATCTGTCCAAACAGCGTAGAATATTAACAACAGGGAGTTATTTTGATTCCTAGGGATGATCTCCTTGACACTTCCTACACAAATATCTCCTTTTTATATTCATCAGTGTTTCTACCTGAGAGTGTCCAGTCTCCAGAGTGGATCCTCCAGTCTTTCTGACAGTAGCTTCACTCCTGAGTCTCCTGGATTATTGTAGCTCATGTCCAGCTCTCTCAGATGGGAGGGGTTGAAGCTCAGAGCTGAGACCAGAGAAGTACAGCCTTCCTCTGAGATCAGACAGCCTGACAGACTGAAAACACACAGAACAACACACAGGAACCCTCTGTCAACACGTGGAGCCATGGTCTTTGTTCAGGTAAATTTTTACATTGAGACGGTTCAACACAAAGAGTTGACTTTGTTAATGAATCCTGACCTGAGAGTCTCCAGCCTGCAGTGTGGACTCTTCAGTCCATCATTGATCAGCTCCACTCCTGAATCCTGCAGGTTGTTGTTACTCAGGTGCAGCTCTCTCAGACTAGAGGACTGGGAGCTGAGAACTGAGGACAGATCTTCACAGCTTTTTTCTGACAGCTTACAGCAACTCAGTCTGGAGAGACAACAGGAACAAGTGTTTAAATGTTAAGTCTAGACTAGTTGTGGGAAATAATAGCGATTTACCATCTGCCCCGAAAGCTAGTGTTAGCAGCTAACCACTGGTTTGCGGTAGCTTGTTTAAAGCTAGAGGCGCATTCGATTAGCATAAAAACATATCCCAGAGAACATTTGACTTGGTACACATATGTTATTAACGGTGTTTGGTGTTTTTTTCTCCCAACGGTGCCTTCCTGGCAGTGTGGAAATGGTTATGTTTAGGATTAAGGTTAGGGTTAGCTGCCTGGAAGGCGGAGTTCGAGGCAAAAAACACCATCGAGGATTTCTAGATCTCTGCCCCAGTTCATATTTCATGCTTTATGACGTGTGATTATAAATAAAAACAAAATACTTTGGAAACATTCAAAGCTGATGTGATCCAAACAGCTGATGGGATCCAAATTAAAGACAGTAACTTGATCTGACCTGAGAGTCTCCAGCTTGCAGTGTGGACTCTTCAGTCCATCAGAGATCAGCTTTACTCCTGAATCCTCAATCTTGTTGTTACTCAGGTCCAGCTCTCTCAGACTAGAGGACTGGGAGCTGAGAACTAATGACTGATCTTCACAGCTTCTCTCTGATAGATTACAGCCCCTCAACCTAAAAAGGATATTCAGACAGTCCATTTAATACTTGATAAATTAAGAAATAAAGAGCTTAGGTAGTAATCTTTTTTAATAAAGGTAGAATAACCTGAGAGTCTCCAGCCTGCAGTGTGGACTCCTCAGTCCAGGCGACAGCTGCTTCACTCCTGAATCCTCCAGCTCGTTGTTACTCAGGTCCAGCTCTCTCAGACTAGAGGACTGGGTGCTGAGAACTAATGACAGATCTTCACAGCTTCTCTCTGACAGATTACAGCCACTCAACCTAAAAAGGATATTCAGACAGTCCATTTAATAATTGAGAAATTAAGAAATAAAGAGCTTAGATAGTAATCTTTTTTTAATAAAGGTAGAATAACCTGAGAGTCTCCAGCCTGCAGTGTGGACTCTTCAGTCCAGCCGACAGCTGCTTCACTCCTGAATCCTCCAGCTTGTTGCTACTCAGGTCCAGCTCTCTCAGACTAGAGGACTCAGAGCTGAGAACTGAGGACAGAGCTTCACAGCTTCTCTCTGTGAGATTACAGGCACTCAGTCTGGAGAGACAACAGGAAGGAAACAAGATATTTATATTTAACTCCTGTTGAAAGATGTCAGAGTATTTAGTGATGAATAAATACCACTTACAGAGCTTTGTTGGAGGCTTTGACCACTGGCAGCAGCCTCAGAAGTACCTCCTCTGAAGCAGAGTATTTCTTCAGGTCAAACACGTCCAGATCTTCTTCTGATGACAGTAAGATGAAGCCCAGAGCTGACCACTGAGCAGGAGACAGTTTATCTGTGGAGAGACTTCCTGATCTCAGGGCCTGTTGGATATCCTCCACTAGAGAATCATCATTCAGTTCATTCAGACAGTGGAACAGATTGATGCTTCTCTCTGCAGACCGATTCTCACTGATCTTCTTCTTCATGTACTCGACTGTTTCCTGATTGGTCTGTGAGCTACTTCCTGTCTGTGTCACCAGGCCTTGTAGGAGATTCTGATTGGTCTGCAGTGAAAGACCCAGGAGGAAGCGGAGGAACAAGTCCAGATGTCCATTTGGACTCTGTAAGGCCTTGTCCACAGCACTCTGGTAGAACTGTGTTGTTGTTTGTTCTTCTGACAGCAGGTTGACTCTAGAGTTGGTGAATGTCAGATGGACATGAAGAGCAGCCAGAAACTCCTGAACACTCCGATGGATGAAGCTGAACATCTTGTCCTGGTACAGTCCTCTCTCCTCTTTAAAGATCTGTGTTAACACTCCTGAGCACACTGAGGCTGCTCTGATATCGATGCCACACTCTGTCAGGTCTGATTCATAGAAGATCAGGTTGCCTTTCTGCAGCTGCTCAAAAGCCAGTTTTCCCAGAGTCATCTTCCTGGTGTCTGGACTCCAGTGTGGATCTGTCTCAGCTCCTCCATCATACTTGATGTTCTTCACTTTAGACTGAACCACCAGGAAGTGGATGTACTTCTCAGTCAGGGTCTTGGGCAGCTCTCCTCCCTCTCTGGTCTTCAGCATGTCCTCCAGAACTGTAGCAGTGATCCAGCAGAAGACTGGGATGTGACACATGTTGTGGAGGCTTCGTGATCTCTTGATGTGGGAGATGATTCTGTTAGCCTGCTTCTCATCTCTGAATCTCCCTTTGAGGTACTTGTCCTTCTGTTGGTCAGTGAACCCTCTGACCTCTGTCACCATGTCAATGCACCCAGGAGGGATCTGATTGGCTGCTGCAGGTCGTGTGGTTATCCAGAGGTGAGCAGAGGGAAGGAGATTCCCCCTGATGAGGTTTGTCAGCAGCACATCCACTGAGGTGGACTTTGTAACATCAGTCAGGATCTCAGTGTTGAGGAAGTCCAGAGGAAGTCGACACTCATCCAGACCGTCAAAAATGAACACCACCTGGAACTCAAACCTGCAGATTCCTCCTTCTTTAGTTTCACTAAAGAAATGATCAACAAGTTCAACCAAACTGAACTTCTTCTCTTTCAGCACATTCAGCTCTCTGAAGGTGAATGGAAATATGAACTGGATGTCCTGGTTAGCTTTGCCTTCAGCCCAGTCCAGAGTGAACTTCTGTGTTAAGACTGTTTTCCCGATGCCAGCCACTCCCTTTGTCATCACTGTTCTGATTGGTTCATCTCTTCCAGGTGGGGGTTTAAAGATGTCTTCTTGTCTGATTGTTGTTTCTGGTGTGTCTGGTTTCCTGGATGCTGTTTCAATCTGTCTGACCTCATGTTCATCATTGACCTCTGCAGTCCATCCCTCCATGATGTAGATTTCTGTGAACATCTGATTCAGAAGGGTTGGGTTTCCTGCTTCAGCAATCCCCTCAAACACACGCTGGAACTTCTTCTGCATCTTAGATTTGAGTTTACGCTTACCATCTGCAGCAAGACTTCCTGAATGAATACAGAACAAAGAAGATCAGTAAGTATTTTTTTATAGAAAACAGGAAGTTATTTCTGTTCATCTCTTGAGACATTAGCAAACGTCCCAACTATCCATCAAGTTAAATCTTTAAGGAAATCTTCTTACTGTTCTGCAGACGGTCAGCCAGCTTGTTCTCGTTCTTTTTTCTCAGGTGGTGCAGTGTGATTTTCAGAAATGCCTCTCTGATGCTCCTCTCCTCTTCCTCCTCATGCTGACTCTGACTCTCTGAGCATTCTGGGTAATCTGGACTCAGAAGCTTCTGGAACCTCTTCAGCTCATTGTCCATAAAACATTCAAGGTCCTCCTCCAGCAGCTGGAACAGAAGATTGTATAATTAACAAATCAAACTGAAATCATGGAAGCAAACATCAGATCCATGTTGGACAGACTGACAATCCACTGGTCTGAAAAGTGCAGCATAGAGATGATTGTGAACAGAATAGATGTAAAAGTAGTTGTTGTACATGTACAGACCATAAATAGATCTGGTTGATGCTGCTGGGCAGACTGACCACTGGGAACCTCTGAGCTCTCCTGGTCCACTCTGTGGAGGAATCAGGAAGAATTAGCTCACATCATGTCTGTCCACACAGAAGGTCAAAACACAAAGCATTTCAAGAAACACTTCATTATTTCACCAAACACAACAGAAATTTTGTGAGACCCAAACTGGAAAAGGAAGATACGTATTGGACAATGATTCCTCGTTGCTGATTGGATGCACTGGCTGTCAGTCTGTGACAAATGGAAAATCTTCTTCTTCTTTTGGATTTAAGGCAGACTAGGTGCCTTGCAGCACATTGCTGCCTCACAGATATGGATGATAAAATCAAGTAAAACATTAAATTGCTGTGCAGCAGTTCAAAAGCCAGGAAGCAGAAACGCTTGGCTGAAAAGGCATTTATTGCATGTATCATTTTAAAATGTTGCTCCCTTAGTATTAGTTTTAGTCATAAATGCCCAGCACAGGGTGGTTAGCCACAGACTGGGAGTCTCCATGTGCACTTTCTAGTTTAGTTTATGTGCAGCAACATGCAAACGGGCTGGGTGAAGGTGAATATACTGTAGATCCACTAGTGTGGTGATGATTAAATACTCACTCACATCACTAGTCTTATAAAACAGATGTGTCGATCAGTTATACGAGATAACGACAGCTTAGCAAACAAACATTTACCTGAGAAAAAGTCTGTATGGTTCAGAGTAATGATATAAACACAAATCACCCCAAAGGGCTAATGATTTTCTATCAGCTATATAACCTTAGAACTAAACTAAATTGATTTGGTGATCAGACCAACGCTAGAACAGAACATGGTCACATGGTACCTGTAATTAATGTTACACAACAGAGTTTTCACTACAATGTATTTCAATGATAAAACATGAGACTACTTTTGCTACAGAGGAAGTTGGATAAGAGGCTACGATGAGTCGTAGTAACTTGACGTCTCCTTCACAAAAAGAATCTGAATTTCGAGTTATAACTGACCAGTCTGATGTAAATAAGGGTCTGTATGTGCGTAACAGCACTGCGCTCTGACGCGGCACTTCAGAGGCTCCAGATTTATCACCATATCAGTCAGCCGGGTTTAGATGCTGCCGGGATTTAATCAAATGAAGCAGAAACTATTTATCCAATAAAAAACAGCTGTGGACAGCAAATACTGAATTACCTTTAATGTAGAATCATTTCCTAACTTTTAATATGTCATGTTATTTTCTGTGCCTATTTTGGTTGAAAAGTGTTTATTGAAATAAATTATTCATATTTTAAGCAATAATCCGTTGTTGCAGCGCATCTGCAGCAACGGTGCCTGATAAACGGTAAACTATCCTATGATGCTTACAAAAACAAAGGGACTTTATGGGTTGTTGTTAGGCCTGCACAACATTGGAAAAAAACTGACATTGCAATATTTTTTTCATGTGATATATATTGCGATATGAAAAAAGATGACATAAATAGCTCTATTTGGAAATGATAAATCATTCCTGATTACTGGGGTGATTTTGTAGGGGAGTGCATCTACATAGAAAATTAAAAGGAAAAAGGAACTTTTCTTTGTTGAACTTTAATGCTTACACTCACCAAAGCAAAGCGCTGTGACTACTCTTCTGAAGAGATTTTTGAGAGGGAAATTAGGTAGAAATACACTGGTTGACAGACATGACACCATTGCATTATACTATCAATCCAGGCTAAAGTGACTGATAGTAATAATGCATGCATGTTGCTTCCTCGAAATTTCAGGTTGTGGTCGACTAGCGATGCCATTTGATTGTTTTGATAAATCAACATTGATTGTGATTGGTGGTTTGCTGTGATTGCAGAGCCTGCATGTCACGCACTAAACTGTGGATCCAAGAGCACTTCAGTCAGTGTAAATTACATTATATCAGACACAGACTGCTGTTGTAGATTAGTGTTACGCTTCGAGCGTCGCAGCTCTGAACTGTAACGTTAGTTTAGACGGACGCCTTGTTTCTTTAGGATAACTATATTAGCTTTAGCCTGGCTGGTAACAGCTTTCTGCAGTGAAAAATGGCTGGGAGATAATGTTGATAATGTTAAAACACTGACTACTGGAGCTTCACTACCCATGGAAATGTATGTGCATCACTGTGTCACCAGCAGCTGCTGCGGAACAATAACAGTAAACCTCGCGGACTAACGTTACGTCACATAAACACGCTGCCCACATGGCCACCTGTCATAAAGGGGAAGGCTCGCCAGTAACAATCATGTAAAAGGAGAATGCTGAAAGTTTACTTTACCATCAAGCAGCAAAAATAATTTAGCGTCAACATTGCAACGCCCTGCGATGTGACTATCGCGCATGCGCACATCGTGATGTAGACGATGAAACAAAATCTTGTGCAGCGCTAGTTGTTGTACACTCCGAACTGTAATATAGTAGCTATAATAACGGCTGGTAGGACACCGTGCGCCCTACATTGACTGTCCATGGGACTGTGTTCTGAACTGTTCCTGTTGTAGTTGACGTGTTCTGTTAATGTTTTGGGTGTGCATTTATGTTATCTGGGTTTTGGTTTTGTCTGGTTAATTTAGTGTTCATGTTTATCTACTATACATTTATTAGTGTTACCATGACTGAGACCCTGGTGGGGAGCCACACATCTGGCCACTATAAATAAATATATTTTGAAATATATGTTAGATTTTATCAACTTGATCTGTGAGGCAGCAACTTGCAACACCCAGTCTGCCTTAAATCCAAAAGAAAAAGACAGCCAGTGCATCCAATCAGCAACGAGGAAACATTATCCAATACGTACCTTCCTTTTCCTGTTTGGAAAATCAGTTTTACAGATGCTTCTGCTGCCTCTGATGTCCGTTTCAGAGCATCAGAGAGCAGCGCAGGCATTTAAGTGGCACCGTAATCCATGTTACTATTCAGCCGGTAGATACATATTGGCAACGGGTTAACCAGAGTACCTCCGCTCGTTTGGCTCTGATCCAAAACAGAACCGAAACGTTCAAGCTGCGGGAAGACTTCAATGAGCATTAGAAGCAGCGCTACATGGACGTAGGAAAATTAAGACCTGATTAAAATTATGTACGACTTAGAACACAATACTTCAGCGGTATAAAAGTAGCCCAATCCTGCAGGAAAACAGCAGACCTGGGAACCCTGGTGATGACTCTTCAACTATCGTTTTGTTAGAAGTAGCGTGCGTGCGCCTGAGCAACCACGTGCAGCTCCTGGCCAATAAGGTGGGTGGGAGGCAGCCACGGGAGGACTTCACTACACATGAACAGCTGACGTTATAAAGTAACCGGAGCTGACTTACTGTGAAAATGGATCTTCTCCGAAAGATAGCATGCGGTCTTTTGACCGGTCACTCTTCATGGACACACAGCTGGGTTCAGGTTTAGGTCCCTTGAAGGTCCTGTTAGAAAGAGAGGAAGACCACCACAGAGAGAAATCCACTTTTTAATCTCCAGAAACAGAAGCTGCTGGAGAAACTAGAAGCTATCAACCAGAAAATAAAGTCTGAAGCTCTTCACTGAATGCTTTCTGCTCTCTGCTCATCCTGTTCCATCATTCATTGTCTTTCTGAAAGAACAGGACCATTATAAAGACTCTAGCACTAATGTTATCTTTTTAGTCCTCTAATGGAGCCATGACTTCATCATGAGAATTAATGTCACTTTTAAAATCAGACAACTTTGTGTCCTGTGACATGTTGGATAATACTTTTCTACTTTATTATTCAGTGTAGAGTTTAGACTTTAATATAACTCTTCAAGAGGATTTTTTTCTTTCTAGAGATGCCACGATCACGTTTTTAGCCGCTGATACTGATTTTCGATCATGAATGAGCAATATCTACTGATGAAGGGCCGATACTGATCAGTTTTGTGTTGTTTGGTTTACTTTTGGCTTATTTTTTGTTTGTTAGTTTCTTATATACTTTTCCCACCAAAAACTTGCACATATAGTCTGGGTTTTAGATGGGAAAATCTGCTAATGATAGATTAATTTCCCATTGCAAGTACACAAGTATGCCTTTGTTTATCTTCTTCTGGGGCGTCACGTTCAGCGCCAAGAAAGCCCAAAAACTGGTATTGTTAACTTTTCCTGCTACAGCTTATACAGTACACAACTGCAAACTCTGCTGTACCGATCTTATTTTACATCCATGTGCTGTATATTCACTTGATATCTTCGCTACTAAACTTAAAACTCTCCTCTGCTCAGGCTAGCTTGCTCTCTCTGTAGTCACCGTCACTCTCTCACTCGCGCCCCAGACTGGTGGGCGGTAACTAATGGTTGTTTCTAGAAGGGATACAGCTATGGCGTTTAGCTGAGAAAAAGTGAGCGACATGTGGTGACTACAGTTAAGAATAGTTAACAAAACGACTCGTTAGCGTTGCTTGTGTTGCACAAACTAACCTGTTTAGTTGTAAACTGTGTACGAGTCTGTTTGCTGCCTTCTCTAAAGAGGCAGGTGCTGGGCTGTGGTATGATTTTAATATAACATTATTACAGTCATTATGGCCTTTGTAAAAAAACATTTGGTGGAGGTGGGGTAGTGCACTATAGGCCCCTGTGGGGCGGGCTAAGCTTTTGTCCTTAATGACATTTTTTCCACCTTACATTACTTTTATACTTTAAGTAGTTTTGAAACCAGTACTTTTACACTTTTACTTGAGTAAAAAGCTTGAGTTGATACTTCAACTTCTACATAAGTCTTTTCAAACCCTAGTATCTATACTTCTACTTGAGTAATGAATGTGAATACTTTTGACACCTCTGCGGGGCATGTTGTGTGTGTGTGTCTGTGGTCCACCCAACCAGAGGACAAAAAATTCAACCCGCAGCAACACTTTAAAAGTAGCCCAAACCCGCAGTAAAACAGCAGACCTGGCAACCCTGGTGACGACTCTTCAACTATCGTTTTGTTTGAAGTAGCGTGCGTGCGCCTGAGCAACCACGTGCAGCTCCTGGCCAATAAGGTGGGTGGGAGTCGGCAGCGGGAGGACTTCACTACACATGAACAGCCAGTTAGGCACAGGCATGTGGTTGTTGCTCTCGGCGGCTAGAAGACATTAATGCGAGCACTTGATCACACAATTTAGTAAATATCGGCCCATAATGATCAGCGGTTGATCATTCAGGGAACCCCTTGTTCTTACAAATGTTTTGTAATGTTGCTGACGTTATAAAGTAACTGAAGCTGACTTACTCAGACTTTGGATCTCCTTTGGAAAATCGGGTCTTTGACCAGCCACTCCTAATGGGCACAGAGCTGGTTCCAGGTTCAGGTTCAGGTTCCAGTACAGAGACGATCCTGTTAGAAAGAGAGGAAGACCACCAGAGAGAGAAATGTGTAAATTGTAATCCTCTGTCCTCCTATAGTGCCAAAACTTTATTATGAGAATTAACCTCAACATTTATAAATAAACTAAATCAGGAGGAAGTAGAGCAGGGTTAGGAGATACAGCAGTACCTCCCTTCTGTCATCATGGTAAAGATCTCTGGTTAGTGATGGACGAGGTAACTAGAGTTGGTCCGGTCCAGTGTACCAGCCTGAACCAGTCTGATTTGAAGCTAACCGGTTGTTTATTAGAGGTCTGACTAGATCTTGTGGGCCGATATTAAAACGTGATGATATTTCTCGTTGAGGTTAAACATTGTCTCGCGATATCAGTACACAAGTGCAGAATTACGCCAGTACTACTGAGGACCAAATCACATTAAATCTATCGGTGCCAAATTTCGGTACCTGAAAGCCTGTAAGCATGAGCTTCTCTGTCCTGTGCAGTAAATGTTACATTTCTGAGACAAGCACCACAGTGTTCTCTGTGCCCTGGTGACTGACTGACAGGCTGGAGGTTGTAGGGTAAGGAAACTTTATTTATATATTTCTCTGTCTATATTCGACATCTCTCTGTCTTTTCTGCAACTAAAAGCAAAACTACCACCTTCTGCTCCTGGAGCTAAAACTCTTGAGTAGACAGAGAATGTTTTTGTCTCTAAACGCCATTTAAAAACCAAAGTCAAGTAGTGTATATGTAACCTCAGAGTTCAGCTGGACGATGGGCTGGAAACACAGAGACCCTCTACAAGAAGACCAACCACCCAGTGAGACAACACTACTTGTAGTTTGCTGGAGGTTTCACAACAATTCACCCCAATTTTCTTCTTAACATTTCAATTTGCCTTTTTATTTCATTTCGCTCCTCCTCCGTCATTTCTTTCTGCTCCATTTCAATTGGCCTTTCGTCCATTTTAATTCTCGTCTCGATTACAGGTCGCCTTCAATTTATTTTAAATAGTGGTGCCTTCATGGACACACAGCTGGGTTCAGGTTCAGGTTCAGCAGGGTCTGGTCTCAGATGGGTCCTGTTAGAAAGAGAGGAAGACCACCAGAGAGGTAAATCCACTTTTTAATCTCCAGAAACAGAATCTGCTGGAGAAACTAGAAGCTATCAACCAGAAAATAAAGTCTGAAGCTCTTCACTGAATGAAGTGCCACTTTTAAACTAAGCTATCAGGTTTTAAACGGTCGTGGAAGTTTCCTTTGCAGCAGGGGGGGTAGATTTCAAAGTTTAGTAAATTGAAACAAATAAGACCGTCTGAGACTAAAACCAACTTGGGTTTTTGTATTTTATTTAAAAAGATATATTTGCAAATAGGATCAACATGATTTCACAAAAGGCCTCAGCCCAGTGTGGAGTCAGTTCCTCAAATGAGTGAACAGAACACCAGGCTTATATACATCTTCAGAGTGACAGCACACACGCACTTAGATTATTATGACGCTACAATTTTTACAGGCAATGTGATACACATGAAGACAATCAGAGAAATACAAGAGACGTCTTGGAGCCATTTCGCCTCCTCCTCCCGGTACGACTTTAGAGTTAGAATCAAAATCTGCATGTGGGAATGAGAAACTCTTTCAGCATTTGTGAGAGAATTAAAGTAGAAAAATATAAGGAATTATGCTTAAATGTAAATTTTTGCCATTACAAAACTCTCTACACGTTTTATTTTGAAAGGTTCCAGGGGAAATGTTAGTGTCCTGTTGTGTCTGACTTTATGATAAAATAAACTTAACTTCAGCTGTTCAATCCACTAAATCGACAACATGTAGATTTATCTTCCAAACTTTTTCAGGAAATAAGAAATTACTTTACAGATTATGAATATTAAAACTAAATCTAATCAGCTAATAAATGATGATAGATTAAACTACCGACCAGTATATAAAGTCACTAAATCAGTGTTTTTATTCTTCTTCTAATCTTATATCTCTGTGTGAGCCTCGTATTCAGACATCGTGCAGTTTACTGTCCCACCAGCAGATGGAGCCACATGACCTAATGACGAGTAGAGGAAGAATGAGAACTTCAATTTAAAACACATTTATATGTAACATTACATTATTATTTACTGCTGATCAATACCAAAATAATATAATAAGTTTACGGAAGTAAAAAGTGGGGAAAGTACAAAGGGAAATGTTACAGAAATTAATTAATACATTTAAAATAATTTTAAATGAATAAAATGAAAAATAAATTAGGAAAATAAATTAAAAAGTGGCCAATTTATGACACATTGTATCAGCTAATTCATATTTTTTTTAAAGGTTTCCTTTGCCTTGAGTGTGAGTCTGATTGTTGATTGTTAATTGTATGTCCTGTTAAATTGTTGATTTCTTATTTTATGTCTTGTTGATTGTTTATTGTTATGTCATGTTAAATTGTTGATTGTTTGTTCTATGTCTTTTCTACTTATAGAAAACTTTTTTTTATTGCACTTTTGCAAAGTGGGTCCGAGAGGACTGAAATTTCATTTGTGGCGTATGTCATGCATGTATAGCACATCTGACAATAAAGATGACTTGACATGACTTCTGAAATTAAAAGAAGTATTCAGACATGTTACTGCAGTAAAGGTACTAATACCACAGTGTTAAGTTACAGCAGCTGGCTGAGCAGATAACTAAGGTGAAAAGAAAACTCTCTAGACTTTAAAAGCCCTGACACACCTTTACAGAGCAGACCTCAGCAAAGAACTCATTACAGAAGGCACACTGAGGGCTGGGAGCCAAAGGGCGTCACTGTGTTTAATCAGATTTGACATGAGAGCAAGAACAAAAACCAGTTTCTAACTGAACTTATAAATAGTTTTGTCAGGAGGAGGGAACAGAAGAAAACCTGTAGAACCAGACAAACACAGACAAAAGGAGGAGCTACACTGGAAAGATACAAAACAATTTTCCAGCCAACAACGCTGTGCCAACAGGCCTGCGGGACATTTTTGAAACCTAAAGACCTGAATTGAGAAAATAAATCATGGGATTATCATAAAGTAGTCGTGTCTGTGAGGGGAAGACTCGTGGGTACCCAGAGAACCTGTTTTCAGTCAGATATCTGGAGGTCAGAGGTCAAGGGACCCCTTTGAAAATGGTCATGCCAGGTTTTGCCTCGCCAAAGTCTAGGCTAACTCTGGATCAGACCGACCCGACAGACATGCAGTAAGCAAGCATTCAGAGTCGTGGCTGATTACGAGGGTCGGGACCGACCAACGTGTCTTTACCTCTTGGAGTGTGACATCATCAAAGATAAGCGATAAACGACCACGACACTGAAAGTCTAGCACGTCAGGATGTTTGGTCTTTTTCCGCCTATGACGTGTTTCTGGAAGTCGACCAATAGGAAGAGGGAGTGATCTCTGATGACACTGATTAGCGGTTTTAGCCAGTTAGCTTCCAGAACTTCCAGCAGTTGTTGTAACGTTACTCAACACCGCTGAGAGAAGTACTCCGGGGCCGGGGTTGGCCGGTGAGTATTTTCGGGGGCTGGTCTCGGACCCGGAGATACTCAGTGGCTGAGGATACGTCTACATCTGTTGGAGAACTTTTTACTAGAGATGAACCGATAACAATTTTCTACGCTGATTTCTGATTTTTCTTTGAGTTTGACCTGCTGATACCGATTTCATCTTTTGTAACCACTTTACAGCACATACAAATATTTGTTTTCCATCTTTTCTTTAATAGAACATTAGGGGGTGTCTTTGTGTGTGTGTGTGTGTGTGTGTGTGTGTGTGTGTGTGTGTGTGTGTGTGTGTGTGTGTGTGTGTGTGTGTGTGTGTGTGTGTGGGTCTTGGGGGGGGGGGGGTGTTGAATGTCAAAAAGTAACGTTACCTGAAAACAGTGTGTAATTTATTTTTAGCATCTCACATCATCACTTTCAGTCACCATCACCACTACTACTACGGTCAGAAACATTGTGCCAAAATATGAACAGTAACGTTGCTGTTAACGTGCTTATCTGCTAACGTTAGCTACCATCCGTTACCTTGAAACCATCCAGCAAATAGACGGTACCGTAGGGTGCGGTTACCTGAAACCAGTGATTTAACGTCATTTTACACACAGTTTAACAACAAACCAACATTACTACGTTTACTGGGTGAGCGAGAGGTCCCTATTGATATCAATACTGATGCTGTGTGGCAGAAAGCAAGCAGTATTACGGTTACTAAGTATAACTCTTTCTGGGACATTGTATGATTTACAATTACTCTCAAACGTATCATCTGGGTTCCGTGTTTTGACGGAAGTTAGAGTCATAAGACGCCAATGACAGGCGACTAAATGAAACGTGTTTCATTAAAATAAAATAACTGATTTCTCTGGTTTTAACGTTGTTGGAAACATTTAGGCAGAGCTGTATAGTAACGAAGTAGAACTACTTCACTACTGTACTTAAGTACTAAAAGGCTACTGGAGTATTATTTTTTTCTCCTACTTCCACTTTTACTTGAGTACATATTTTCGATGAGTTTAATACTTTTACTCTGATACATTTTTTATGTGCATCATCGTTACTCGTTACTGTTGTGAATTCCTCACGCTACGGAGACTGTGTAGGTTACAGTGTGTGTAGTTACGGCTACGTTACTTACGTACGTTTCTTTTCATTACAGTGATCGCCTGTTCAGAAGTCCGAGACGATGTAAGTATGTACTCTTTCTATTTAGCCATTGTTGCAGCAAATGAAGCTAGTCCGGAGTTGTTTGAGTCTGCAGTGAGTCCTGAATGTTAACCGTGTGACCCTGTAATGTGAAGCTGCTAGTTTATCTGTATATTGCTAGCTTGCTAGCTATTTTAGTACTTGTTAATAAGTGATTAATAACCAACCATTATATCAGATAATAGTAGTTATAACAGCTGTTATATTAATGTGCCTTTTGGGGTTAAATTCAGAAACTTCCTTCATATCCAGCAATGTACAGCTTGTGACTTACTACCAAGTAAAAAGCTGAACTCCAACAATATGATATTCAAAATTTGACTGCTTTCTTTAACACATAACACAATACTTGTACTGTTACTTTTAGGACTTGAGTAGTACATTTTAAAATAAACTACTTGCAATACTTAAGTACAAACATTTTTGAATACTTTAGTACTTCCACCTAAGTGGGGTGCTTAAAGAGCACTTCTACTTCTACTCAAGTCACTTTTTGATAGAGTACTTGTACTTTTTACTCAAGTATGGGTCTCTAGTACTTTATACACCTCTGCATTTAGGATAGTGTAAGTAGAAAACGCAACAGAATATATAACATAGTTGTAGTTGTTTTTAGACATTTAAATGCAGAAATATTCCATATTGTACTTTTAAAGCCCCCCTTACTTAACCCTTACCCTAAATGTCCCCCTGTGGCCCTGAAACCTGAAGAACTGAAGCTTGCATTACAGAGCCTTAATGTTTTTATTACATCACCCTCGGCTTCATAAGTCAGTACGCATTAACTCAAGGACTTGTTTACTTCACTGTGTTGTTGAACCCGTTCTAATTTCTGGCAGTACAACAAAGCATTGCTTTTTTATGAAAAAAATTACCAAATAGTTGAATATTTGTATTGTAGAAACAAATCCGATTAGATTGACAGATGTTTGAGTTGGATACATAACAACTAACGGCAGTAAAAGTACTAATACCAATCTTCTAACACTGTTCCAGTCAAAAATAACCGATTTACACATTCCCTGTACCATAAATATGGCATTTTTCATTTCATTTTCATCAGATTGCCTCAAGACCTAATGATATCCTTCACAAAAGGCATTTGAACACATACAATTCATTGTGACTATGTGATTTATTCAACTTGGTCACACTTTTTTGTGCATGGTCAAACTGACATAGGAAATGAATGGGAAAGAGAATAATTTTCATCCATACACACTCCTACACCTTCCCTGTGCTTGTGTGGCCATTCTACACATGAATCGTACTTTCCACAAGAGAGCTTAGAGTAAATTATGTGTTTTCTTGAACTAATGTACTTCTCCCCCAATGTGAACCACACCTGCCAAACAAATCAACCATCTCTTTCACATTCTCCTTCTACCACTCCTCTTCACAGGTCATGCGTGTGAACCACCAATGTTCACACACATGCATGCACACACACACAGAAACACACCCAGCCACACCCAAACAGACATACACACACAAATAGAAACACACACATACACACACACACAAACACACACACACACACAGTTCATGTTGTCAGTTCTTGTTGTCATGTTGCCACTTGTGCATGTCAACCACCAATGTTAGCACACACATGCATGCACGGACACACAGAAACACACACCCACACACACACACACAAACAGAGACACACACACACACACACACACAAATACACACACCTACCCACCGACACATATAGACACACACATACACAGACACACACACACACAGAAACACCCACCCACACGTAGATGTTAATGTTCTAATAAGGATTTTGTCATTTGTATTGATATATATGTTAAAATAAAGGCAGTTAAAACTGTCCAGTAAATTAAGGGGGGTAGCAACGAACAGTGTTTAAAGGTTAAAATACCACAGTGTACAAATACTCTAAACTCTAATACTGTAATACTCTAAACATCTTGTTAAAGTATCAAAAAAAAGCAACTTACAGTTTCTCTGTGTAGATGAAGTAGACTCTGACTCGATACCTGAGAGAACAGCTCTGACAGGTGATCTGTTTCCTGGAATGAGTCAGAGCTCCACCTGGAATGACAGCAGGAATTAAAAGTAGGCCGGCCAGGTAACCTGGAATTAAAGCAGCTAGTCGTTCAGAGGACAAACGATGCCAAAACTAAAATATGTGGCGCGATCGTTAAATGTACCAGAAGGGCTGTGCCAAAAAATCTGTTAATATTCGAAACGCGATTCAAGCTCTTTATTGTATGTCTACTGCAATCAGATGGAAAAGTAACATTTACATTCTGTGAATCATTTTTGAATCGAAAATCAATTTTGAATCAAATCTTGAGCCTAAAAATCAATATTGATATTGATTCGTGATATTTTCTGAATCGTGCACCCCTATGTACCAATAATATTAGAAATAC
>NC_041354.1:1187552-1195052 GCF_004354835.1 Perca flavescens | reverse complement strand
GTATAACTGTTGGCCCATACTGAGAGGACAGGGGCAAACACAGTATTACTATGGTGTTCCTAATGATCCTTTAGGTGAGTGTATGAGAGCCACCAAAGCGCCCTCTGGTGGAGATCAGCAGGAACTGCAGACACAAATAGACACTAAAGCATGGGTCTCAAACTCGCGGCCCGGGGGCCAATTGAGGCCCGCGCGTTGATCTGAAACGCACCTTTTTGTTGAGTCGTTGCGTGTGCCGCGCTCGCCACGCTTTTATTTATTTATTTATTTATCACTTACGGGCTACCAGCTAGCTAACTAGCTAGTCTCGGGACAGCTTCCTGCAGCGTTTGTTGTCAACGGTTGTCAAACTAGCCAACCGCGAAGTACCTGGGGTAGTATCAGCGTTAGTCACTTGGTTGAAACGTGTTCTGGAGTGACAGAAAATATGTGCCATCACCCAGTCCCAGTCAGGTCTCCCTCAAAACGTGCCCTGAAGAGGAACGTTGGCGACGAGCTCAGGCAATTTCAGTGAAAGTGGGAGACAGAATATTTTGTTATCGAGCACAGGGGCACCCCTACGTGTCTCATGTGCACGGAGAAAGACGAGGTGTACAAGGAATATAACATCAGACGTCATGCTGAGGAGTAAACAAAATACCAGCGAGATGAGAGAGAGAACTTAAAAAATGTCTATTGAGCCAACAAGATTTATTTAAGAAGTTTTGTTGAATACTTGCCTGACCCACACTCTACCTCGAGTGGCCCCCAGGTAAATTGAGTTTGAGACCCCTGCACTAAAGCATGTTCACAGTTCTTTACCTTTATTATTTTAATGTTTTATCATATACGCTAACCCACTTTATTAGTTTAATTAATTAAAATTTTAAGAATTCATTAAGTTAAAATAATCTATAACTTTATATGATGATTTTTCTATTAATTATTCTATGCACCTTCTTTTGCTTTTAATCAATTAATTAAAAGATATTGGATCTAATTTAGTAGTAAATGTATAATAATCCTCTCTGAAATGTAGAGGAAAATGTGTGAATAGTTCATAAGATAAAACATTAAAAACCTTTAAAAGTTCAGTGAGTGAGTTCCAGCTGTCAGCTGCTGGTGTCTGGTGTAATGGCGCCCTCTGGTGGAGATCAGCAGGAACTACAAGCAGAGCTGAACACACAAATACACACATTAAAACATGTTTACAGTTTATTCTGACTTCATTTGTTTAATAAAGATTTTGCCATCAACATCTCAAAAGGGGAATATTATACTTTTACTACTATATTACATTTAACATATTTAAATTGATCGATTATAGTCTAAATAAAAAAAGGAGAAACGTGTGTTCAGCTCTGCTTGTAGTTCCTGCTGATCTCCACCAGAGGGCGCCATTACACCAGACACCAGCAGCTGGAACTCACTCACTGAACCTTTAAAGGTTTTTTATGTTTTAATTTGAGAATTATTTCAACATTATGCCCTTCACAACATCCAAGAGAGGAATATTATACTTTCTCTTCTATATTAAAAAAAAAAAACATTTGAGGAAAAACCTGGAAAAACGTTCCTGTAGTTCTGCTTGTAGTTCCTGCTGATCTCCACCAGAGGGCGATTTGACAGTTTAATTATTTTAAGATATCGATTTAATCGATCAATTTAAATATGTTAAATGTAATATAGTAGTAAAAGTATAATATTCCCCTTTTGAGATGTTGATGGCAAAATCTTTATTAAACAAATGAAGTCAGAATAAACTGTAAACATGTTTTAATGTGTGTATTTGTGTGTTCAACTCTGCTTGTAGTTCCTGCTGATCTCCACCAGAGGGCGCCATTACACCAGACACCAGCAGCTGACAGCTGGAACTCACTATAATCGATATATTAAAATAATTAAACTGTCAAATCGCCCTCTGGTGGACATCAGCAGGAACTACAAGCAGAGCGCCAGAAGGCAAACATTTTACAGTTTTTATTATTTTAATTTGAATGTTTTTATCATATACACTAACTCAGCTTTTTAAATTAAATTTTACCTACTCATGTGTATTTATTTTGTAATACTATATGCCTTTATTTCATTTACCCAATGATTATTATACTGATTATTTAATTATATCATATTATCTTTAATTATTTTTATTGAATTATTTTAAATACTTAATCTAATAAAACTGATTTAAAATAAAAGGATATTGTATTATAAAATAATTGCATTATACAGATACATTTTTTTCAAATATGCAATAAAGAATATAAAAAAGGATTAAGGATTTAAAATATGCATTTAAATAATATTTATACATATATACATATACATATAAGGGAATTTAAGGGAATAAAGGGATAAAGATTTACAAAATAACTACATTAAATGTAATAGAATTTGCATATTTAAACAGAACATCAAAGAAAACTTGTAAATACAAAAAATAATTGTCTTAATGTCAGTAATCAGCTGATATCTGTTAGTTAAAATGTTTCCTAACATGTTGCGACACGAGGCTGCAGCTGTCTGACTGTTTACACACAGACACACACACACACACACAGACACACAAACAGAGATACACACACACATATACATATATATAGACACACACACACACACACACACACACATATACATATATAGACACACACACAGACATACACACAGACACACAAACAGAGATACACACACACATATACATATATATACACACACACACACACACACACACACACAAACAGAGACACACACACAGACAGACACACACACACACACACACAGACAGAGATACACACACACATATACATATATACACACACACACACACACACAGACAGAGATACACACACACAGACACACACACACACACACACACACATATATATATATATATATATATATATATATATATATACACACACACACAGACACACGTGTCGTATATATAGACTACTGATGCCCTAACGCACGTGTCAAACTCAAGGCCCGCGGTCCAAATCTGGCCACTCGCAAATGTTGATCTGGTCCAGTTTTCCAAACTGGGATTACGAGACACTCGAAGCAGAATTGGGCCGAGCTGCTGCTTGGAAAAATGTAATCAATGTTTCTGCTCTGATGGCTTCGTTCAGACTGCAAAAGTCTGAAAAAAATCTGAAAATAAACATCAGATTTTTTTAGGATCAAGTGAGCAGGTCAGACTTCTTCAGAAGTTGTGTGAACACTCAAATCCGATGTAGACCACTTCCATATGTGGTCCTGAGTCAGACCCAGGTCTGATTTATGTGTGTGACCAACCAAGGAGGATTTGATGCGACTTTTACGTCAATCTACATCGACATGTGTCACAATTATGAGTTAGCCGAAGACACAGAGAGTAACATTAACAACCTGACTAGGCTACAACATGGAGAAGAGTGATGGAGTCACTGCAGGGAGGGGGAGGGGTTAGACCTCATTAGTGTGTATGCTCATTAATGTTAGGGCATTTTAACATGCTGACTTCCTCCATAACCTCCCTAACGTTAGTGCAACAGCGTGCTGCGTCTGATGTCATCGTTATTGGTCTTTTGGGCGCGCGGGTCAGTTCGAAACAGTTCACGCTGGAATCTGATATAGGCCACATTTTTTAGTTTTTAAGATCATTTTTTGGGGCATTTTATGCCTTTTATTTGACAGGACAGCTGAAGACAGAGAGGGGGATGACATGCAGTAAAGGGCTGCAGGTTGGAGTTGAACCTGTGGCCCACTGCGTTGAGGAGTAAACCTCTATATAAGGGCGCGCCTTCTCTACCAACTGAGCTCCCTGGGCAGCCGATATAGGCCACATATTAAAAGGTAATGTCAACAGCCAAACAGAAAATCAGATCTGCGCAAAAAAATCTGAATTAAGCATAAAGAATTGGGGTGTGAACGTAATCTATGATGGCTACAGAAGGTTTTTGATGACTTTATGTCAACCAAACTGTGAGTGAGAAGACTTTATAAAACATGAAATAATACTATTATTAATTATGAATCCATTAAATCATCATAATCATGATTTCTCTGTCTCTTCAGACGAACACACGCGGAGCTCCTCGGTGGATCCTCCTCAGAGATGGTCCAGTGGTGAGGGACACTGTCCTGACTCCAGGAGACGCAGGTTCGATCCCCGCCTCAGCTGCGCCACACACGTGAGTGTTTGTGATGAATGAATGTGTACATCATGTGTCTGTCATTTCACGCCCATTTAAACCCTTGTGTTGACTTCGGGTCAAATTGACCCGTTTTCAATTTTTGTTTTATATCAGAAAATATGGGACGTAGAAATAAGCGCTGAACATGTTTGGAAGAAAAATTTTACAATTAAAAATGTTGGAAAAAGCAAAAACAAACTCTGAAAAAAAGGCGTCAAAAACGTCGAAAAAATAAGTGTTTTTTTCAAGGTTGACTGGAAGGCAACACAAGGGTTAAACTCGCAAATATACGAACTTCAACTTTGGAAAATCCAACTTTTGACCGACATTTAAAAAATGTCTTTTCCCGAAGTTCTTTGTAGATTTTTTTGGACATTGTTGTTGTTTTTACCAAGTTTTTCTGACATTTTTTTGTCACTTTTTGACATTTTCTCACTTTTCCAATGTCTTTCTTGATTTCCTCTGTGGTTTTTTTGGACATTTCTGTTGTTTTTTTTCCAGTGTTCTTCATTCAATTTTTAATCTTCAAAAGCTATGGAATTAAATAAAAGCCCCAAATTCAATAATAGTAGTGAACTGATCAGTTATTTAACTTGTGAAGAGCGTTGTAGGGAACCATCCACGTTATTTTTTTGACAATTTGGTTGAAAGAAACCCCAAATTTCTGATAAAGAAACTTTTTGAATATAATCCAAGGACATCAAAAAAATAAAAAAATAAATTTTGGACACTTTTTTTCACTAATTTTAAACTATTTCTTTCATTTTTCGACATTTTTGGCGCTTTTTTTCCACTTCCACCAGTTTACACTAACAACAACTTATTACCTCTAGTTTTACACTCATTTTTGAAATTTATGGTCAATACACCTCATGTAGCATATGTGAAATTATATCTAACTTTTGAGTCAAAAAAGCAGAAAGTATGAATAATTTTGACTAATATTTAAGATCAAAGGAATATCCATCAACATTCATTCCTTTGACAGACTGTCAAAGTGAAGTCAGAATAATTCTATAAAATTAAATTAAACACCAAAGATTCAATAAAAGTAGTAAACTGATCCTTAATTTGACTTGTGAAGAGCATTTCATGTAACCTTCCGTGTTTCTTTTGGGCAATTTGGTTGAAAGAAACCAAAATTTCTGATAAAGAAATGTTAAAAATGGGTCAAATTTGACCCGAAGACAAACAGGAGGGTTAGAAGGCTTCTTATGTATCCCAGTTCAGTTCTTTATGTTCTGTGTCTTTGTGACTTGAGCATGTGAGAAGTCTTCAGTAAATATGATATACTCAACATGTAAACAGATGTCATGTAGAACATGTTGTCGTTGTGGAGGAACTTCTTCTTACATCACTCGGCTCTCCGGTTTCTTCTCACGAGTCTTACCGTCTTATCTGCCAAATCATTACAACTCTGTGTTCTCGCTGGCGTCTGTGTTGTTGTTATCGTACGGGAAACGACATGATGAAATAATATTGTTTAGTTGATTCACAGAACATAAAAAACAAATCATGTATTGTAGAAATACATAAATACACACGATACGGTAGAAACCTGTAACAGCCACAACCAAAGGACACAAGTGTAGAAATACATAGAGGCTGAGTAGAGGAACAACTAGTGTGAAAAAACATCACAAAAACTGTAGAAAACAGTTTAGAAAACAGCACAAAATCTGTGTGAGAACAGCACAAAAACAGTGTGAAAAACAGCACAAAAACAGTGTGAGAACAGTACGGAAACAGTGTGAAAACACTGCAAAACAGTGTGAAAAACAGCATAAAAACAGTGTGAGAACATTGCAAAAACAGTGCGAGAACACTGCAAAATCAGTGTGAGAACACTGCAAAAACAGTGTGAGAACAGTACAAAATCAGTGTGAGAACAGTACAAAATCAGTGTGAAAACACTGCAAAATCAGTGTGAGAACAGTACAAAATCAGTGTGAGAACAGTACAAAATCAGTGTGAGAACAGTACAAAATCAGTGTGAAAACACTGCGAAAACAGTACGGAAACTCATGTGCTCGTGCGCCCGTCGAGATTTCGCGGATATCCAACTTTGAACATCATTAGGCTTCTTTCCAATGAAATGTTTTTTCACAATTGACTGGATCAGTGATGGAGGAGCCTCAACATGTAAACAGAGGTCACGCAACATGTTGTTGTTGGAGTTTGTTCTGGAAGGCGTCTGACCCTCGGTCAGGCATGTGCCGCAGCAGCAGCAAAGGCTGCTGGGAAGTCTATTTCCGGATCAGCAGAGAGAGAGGCCGGCAGCTCGGGTTTCCCTCCCTATAAAGGCCTCGTGGCATCCGGACTGCGGCAGACTGAAATAACCCTCGGAGCGAAGACGCCGAGAGAGCTACACCGAGCCGAGACAACAACCACACGACAAAGAATGGACATCCAAACGGGTCAGGTGGTGCGTGCGTTGAGCGCCGCGGAGACCATGGAGCGGCAGCTGAGCTGCCCGATCTGCCTGGAGATGTTCACCAAGCCCGTGGTCATCCTGCCGTGCCAGCACAACCTGTGCCGCGGCTGCGCCAACGACCTCTACGAGTCGCGCAACCCCTACCGCTACTCGGGCGGCACCTTCCGCTGCCCGACCTGCCGCTTCGAGGTGGTGCTGGATCGCCACGGCGTGTTCGGGCTGCAGAGGAACCTGCTGGTGGAGAACATCATCGAGCTCTGCAAGCAGCAGCGGGAGAGCAAGGCGGGCGAGGACGACTCGCCGCGCGGCGAGGACGACGCGCCGCTCAAAGACACGGGCGCCGAGCAGCCGCGCTGCGCCGAGCACGAGGACGAGCGCATCAACATCTTCTGCGTCACCTGCCAGACGCCCACCTGCTCGCTGTGCAAGGTGTTCGGCGAGCACAAGGACTGCGAGGTGTCCCCGCTGCACGCCGTGTACCAGAGCCAGAAGGGCGAGCTGCGCGCGGCGGTGGAGCTGCTCGCCGCCGCCAACGCGAGCACCCGGGCCGCGATGGCGGCGATGGACGACACGTGCGCGCTGATCCAGGAGAACGGCGAGCTGCAGCGGCGGCGGCTGGGCGAGAGCTTCGACCTGCTCTTCGCCATCCTGGAGGAGCGCAAGGGCGTGCTGCTGGAGCGCGTCGGCGGCGAGGAGCGGGAGAAGGTGGCGGCGCTGCGGGCGCTGACGGAGACGTACGAGCGGCAGCTGCAGCTCGGCGCGCAGCTGCAGGAGCGGCTGACGCTGAGCCTGCAGGCGAGCGGCGCCGCCGAGTTCCTGCTCGCCGCCCAGCGGCTGCAGGAGGAGGCGCGGCGGGCAGCGGGCGACGCCGCCGCGCTGCAGAGGCCCGAGCCGGGCTACGAGAGCATGGAG
>NC_041354.1:1162552-1180052 GCF_004354835.1 Perca flavescens | reverse complement strand
ACGCCGTAGGATTGCATAAGTCACACAACGACATCCACTTTTTCTCCAAGTCTCACTCCGATAACTCTCCCATTTATTGAAGTACATTCAGTAATAGTGATCCATGGTCCTTGCTCATATCTAGTGTCCAGTTTGAGCCACTGAATATCCAGATTATCAGCTGCTCCCTCACATGACAGGTCCACTGTTTCTCCAAGTCTCACTCTGATAAGTCTCCCTGTCCGATATATTAAAGTACAAACAGTAATAATGAAGTTGTTCTCATGCGTCACATTGGCTTCAGGATGTAGTTGATGAGAGCAAACAGCAGGAAGGAGAGCTCTGTGACTGCAGCCATTCTGCTGACACAAACACTGACACCACTCAGCTCATATACGCTCTACACCAACCCTCATCAGCTGCTGCTCTTTATCTGGTATCACACATGACTTCTTTATCTCAGCATCAGAGGAACTTTGCAGCATCAGCTCTCTATCCAGTAATCAATGTTGTTGGGTCACTGTCCTTTACATGACCCTAAAACTAAAAGAGGCTGACGTGTCTTCAAACACACATTATTCAGAGAGGAGAGGAAACATCAAGAGATAAGGGTTGGGGGTGTCTATGTGTGTCTCTGTGTGTGTGTATGTCTTATTTATATATACGTGCATCAGCAGCAAAGTAGCTGTTTAACATAAGAAAAAGGAGGCTGAATGTGCAATATATATATATATAGGTCAACACAAATTGCAAAGGTGGGATTTGAACTTGCAACCTTCAAACTGTGGAGCAGTTTCTCTTCCAGTTGAGCTGTCAGGACTTTTGTCAAGTTGTCAATATTTCACCCATTACTTCCCAGGTCATCATTGGTTATCACTTGTGTCTTTGGAAGAGTTTAAGGGTTTTTTCAAGGATTCTATTCACATTTAGGATGTTTTTAATGGATTATCTGCATGTTTAAGATGTTTTAAGGGACAACAGAAGCTAAAGACAGACTTTGTGTCTCTGCAGGTTGATGAACGTCTCTGTGTTGATCGTCCACGGAGATGGTCCAGTGGGAAGGACGAGGACCTCCGACCAGCAGACGAGGGTTCAATCCCCGCCTCAGGTACTTCACACAGGAGTGTTTGTGATGAATGAATGTATTTCAGGCTTGCGAATTTACAGCGATTTCAACTTACGAATTTACAATGATTTCCACTTGCGAACTGACGAATTTCCACTTGCGAACTGATGAATTTGCGATGATTTCCACTGACGAATTTACGATAATTTCCACTTGCGAGCTGACGAATTTACGATGATTTCCACTTGCGAGCTGACGAATTTACGATGATTTCAACTTGTGAACTCATGACTTTAAAACGATTTCCCCTTGCAAATTTATGACAACTTCGACTTGAGAATTTGCATTTAAAAGAAATAATTTTAAAGTTGTGATGACTTAAGATTAGTTTGTTGTCTGCAGGCTGTTCAGCAGAAAGTATTAAAGTATTTAAGTATCTTAGTGTGTAACGTTTTGGCTACACTGCACACGTAACATATGAGGAGTGATTGCAGAGCAGATGCGCTGCTGAAAGTATCTTTTAACCATCTACACCTGCAGCGCCACACGCCGTAGGATTGTATGAGTCACAGCGAGACATATACACTCACCTAAAGGATTATTAGGAACACCTGTTAAATTTCACATTAATGAAATTATCTAATCAACCAATCACATGGCAGCTGCTTCAATGCATTTAGGGGTGTGGTCCAGGTCTAGAAAATCTCCTGAACTCCAAACTGAATGTCAGAATGGGACAGAAAGGTGATCTAAGCAACTTTGAGCGTGGCATGGTTGTTGGTGACAGACGAGCTGGTCTTAGTATTTCCCAATATGCTCAGTTACTGGGATTCTCATGCACAACCATTTCTAAGGTTTACAAAGAATGGTCTGAAAAAGGAAAATGCATTGTTGATGCTACAGGTCAGAGGAGAATGGCCCGACAGATTCCAGCTGATAGAAGATCAACTTTGACTCAAATAACCACTCGTTACAACCGAGGTATGCAGCAAAGCATTTGTGAAGCCACAACACGTACAACCTTGAGGCAGATGGGCTTCACCAGCAGAAGACCCCACCGGGTACCACTCATCTCCACTAAAAATAGGAACATGAGGCGACAATTTGCACGAGCTCACCAAAATTGGACAGTCGAAGACTGTAAAAATGTTGCCTGGTCTGATGAATCTCGATTTCTGTTGAGACCTTCAGATGGTAGAGTCAGAATTTGGCGTAAACAGAATGAGAAAATGGATCCATCATGCCTTGTTACCACTGGGCAGGCTACTGGTGGTGGTGGGGGTGTAATGGTGTGGGGGACCCCCTTTCACCTTCAGAACTTCCTTAATTCTTTGTGTCATTGATTCAACAAGGTGCTGGAAGCATTCTTTAGAAATGTTGGCACATATTGATAGGCTAGGGTCAAACACGGTATTAGTATGGTGTTCCTAATAATCCTTTAGGTGAGTGTATATGTCTGTAAGTGTGTATAGGTGTATATGTCTGTATGTGTGTATATGTATGGATATATGTCTGTATGTGTGTATATGTCTGTATGTGTGTATATGTATGGATATATGTCTGTATGTGTGTATATGTCTGTATGTGTGTATATGTATGGATATATGTCTGTATGTGTGTATATGTATGTGTATATGTCTGTATGTGTGTATATACGTATGGATATATGTCTGTATGTGTGTATATGTATGGATATATGTCTGTATGTGTGTATATGTATGTGTATATGTCTGTATGTGTGTATATGTATGTGTATATGTCTGTATGTGTGTATATGTATGTGTATGTGTGTGTATATACGTATGGATATATGTCTGTATGCTAAGGATTTTGTTTTTGTTGTTTTCTTGCCTGTAATGACATTTACACGTTGTTATTGATCTTTTCATTTGTTTTAACATGTTCAAAATGAACTGAAGAAACTAAACTAAACCTTTTTTGTATTTTTAGATCGTTTATCAATGAAGTTCCTCTCAGAGAAATGCACCAAATAAAAGACTTCAAACTAAGTTTTAGGACTCCCAAAACGAAGATGCAGTTCCACTCTTCAGCCACCAGGTGTCAGCCTTTACCTATTTATTACCTTGAGGAAAGATGAAGAGACACATGCTTTCATTTTGGTAATAGAAAAGGGTCTGAGCTCCATATTTCTGACTCCCTCTCTTGGTCCCTGCATGTTTGTTCAGTTATAAAAAATCAAAAAAAGGCACAACAGAGGCTGTACTTTTTGAGAAGTTTGGGATGTCCACAAAAAACTCTCAACAACATTTACCGAACCACAATAGAAAGCATGTTAACTGGAAGCATGTCAGTTTGGTCTGGTAACGTCACAGAAAATGATCACAAGCTACTATTGAAGGTAGTGAAATCATCTTCTAAAATCATAGAACCACCATTATCACAGCTGCATGATATCTACCCCAGCTGCTGTAGAAGGAAAGAGACACTTAGAGACAGTTTTTCCCCTCAGGCAGTGAGACACTCAGTGAGGTAGTGATGTGGGTTTATTTATTTGATGATGGTTTTATTCTTCTCTATTTCAGTGATGGCTGCGACAGCTTAAATCTTGCTACACATATTAGATTGTACTACGTATAAAGGTAATTTTGTTATATTTTATTCAAATTATATTGATAGTTTTTATGAGAGGAGAGGGCCAGGGCAAAGCACATTTCATTTCATTCTCTCTGTACTTTGTACTTTTAAATGCACATGACAATACACTTGAATTTGAACTTATTATGGTCTGTTTCTGCTCATTAAAGGAGCGCTCTAGATGTAGGGGTACTCACCCGGAGCCGGAGCCGGAGACGCTTCTGCTTGAGGCTGCTGCATGTCATGGTGAGTGTTGATTGGCTGTTACTCGTCTAAAATCTACCAACCAGATAGTGTTGTGGGCGGGACATGAAGAGAGACTTGGTGGTGAGTGTTGACTGGCTGATACACGTCTAACATCTACCAACCAGATAGTGTTGTGGGCGGGACATGAAGAGAGACTCAGTGGTGAGTGTTGATTGGCTGTTATTTGTCTAGCATCTACCAACCAGATAGTGTTGTGGGCGGGACATGAAGTGAGACTCAGTGGTGAGTGAAACGGGAGCAGAGGGAGAGACTCAGAGCTGTAGCTGAGACAAAGTACAACACCTTTTATTTCATTTACTTTATAATAAAACACAGATACAGATCATCTGCAAACTGCCAAATATGGACAGAGCCTTTCAGCTGCTGCTCCACGACGGTGGAAGCTGCTGCCTTCACATATCAGATGTGCTCCCTCCATTTCTGTTTTTATATCTGGGATAAAGACCCATTATAACTCTCTAATCTCTCAGTCTGGTCTCATCATGTTTATGATTCTGGGTTTGGGAACTGCTGCTTGTTGTTGGCGTTGGGATCTTCTTTTTGGGTTTTGATGTTTACATTTTAATGTTCTTTTATTCAGTACTTTGGTCAGATTAAACTGTGTTTAAAATGTGCTCTAGAAATAAACTTTACTTAATGAAAGCTAACATAAGAAAAATTTTACAGACCAAGAGATATGTTTCTTATAATAATTAATCAGAAATCACAATCAGAACAAGTTTTATAGTTAATTAATAATGTTTATTAAACAGACGATAGATCATACATATAGACCAAAATATAATAAGTTTATAACACTGACAACACTGCAAGATACAACTATTATAAATGCATTAAAGACAATTCATATTCCTTAATATATAATATACAACATCACATAATCTTTAGATTTAAAATACAACATCTGGAACACACACACACACACACACACACACACACACACACACACACACACACACACACACACACACACACACACACACAGACACACTCATACACACTCACATCAACAACAACATCAAGAAAAGATCAAGTAACTCAATATATGTACAATAGAATATAATCTACATACATACACAACATACTAATACAGATGATAAGGGAGCATCTGCACCCTGTCAGGATCAAAGGTTACCGTCTAACATTGAAAACTTATATTATTATAATAATAATCATTGGGTATTTATGTCTTATTTCCCATCATGTCTGTTTGTTGTTTTTGTCTTTTGTGTTGTAGTTTACATGTTTTCTCTGCATGAATGTGTCCCATCCCTTGTTTTAAAGCCAGTATATACCAGACTGTATTAAAGCCAGTGTATACCAGGCTGTATTAAGCCAGTGTATACCAGGCTGTATTAAGCCAGTGTATACCAGGCTGTATTAAGCCAGTGTATACCAGGCTGTATTAAGCCAGTGTATACCAGGCTGCATTAAAGCCAGTGTATACCAGGCTGCATTAAAGCCAGTGTATACCAGGCTGCATTAAAGCCAGTGTATATCAGGCTGTATTAAAGCCAGTGTATACCAGGCTGTATTAAAGCCAATGATGAAATGATCATATGCATATTAAGTGTGTGTGTGAGCTGAAAGCTGAGCTCCTCTCCGTGTCCTCAGGTTCACCGCGACTACAGCAGCACAGAGCATCAGCAGCAGGACACTGAGCACTGAGCATCGCACTTTGAAGAAGGTGGAGTAAATCCCAAAGGGCTCCATGTACACTAACACAGTTCTCTCTGTTGTATCACACTGCAAATATTGGTCGGTAACTGCACACCAGTACTCCCCTGCGTCTCCCACTGAGATATTAGAGATAACCAGGTTTTCATACAAGCTCACTCTGCTCATGCTCTGATTAGACTCTACACTAAAGATTCTTCCCTCTGTTCGGTTCGACTTTATAAACCAAACATGCCCCTTTCCCCTATCTCTGCATCTGAGAGTGACTTCTTCTCCCTCTGAGAAGAGCTCTACAGCAGGGGGGCCAAATTTGGGGCACAGCACCAGCTGATACCGTTGCTCTCTCATAGAGGTTTTACAGTAGTACCAACCTGAGTGATTTAACATTAGAGATGAAAACACCAGCGAGTAGTTTTGGTCGACTGAAGGAACAGTCTGGTTGTGTAGTTTTAGGTCTTTGGAGAACCGCTTAGTCCAACGTGGGGGCTGTTCATCAGTGGAGTCAGTGATAGAGCACGGCAACACAGCGGTATCTCCCACTGAGCTGTAGATCATCTCATACTGTAGTCTCAACTTGTACAACAAACTGCTAACACACTGGTGTTGGTTCATCACCAGACATCTGTAGTTTGTAAAGTATCTTGCTGTGACGTTGGAAACACGAAGAGTTGATGTGTTTGTCACCACTTGGTATCTTCCTCTAACATTGTCCATCACTGATGTCCTATTGTCCCCAAAAACTCTGCTCCATGGTTCTTGCTCATATCTAGAGTCCAGTTTGAGCCACTGGACATTCAGATTATCAGCTGCTTCCTCACATGGCAGGTCCACTGTTTCTCCAAGTCTCAGTCTGAAAAGTATCCCTGTCCGATATATTAAAGTACAAACAGTAATAGTGAAGTTGTTGTCATGCGTCACGTTGCCCTCAGTCCAACACTCCTCTCGGTACCGGCCGGAGTCTGAATGGGTCAGGTTGAGGATGGTGTAAGAAGAAGTATTCACCGAGCTGACAAGTCGTTGTTTCAGGTGTTGAGGTACTGAGGAGCTGTTGGACCAGAGGTCAGAGGTGTTCCACAGGACAAGCTTCTCCTCACCAACACATCTGGAGATCAGGCAGGAGTTGGTGTTCTCGGGGAGCTTGAAGGTGTAAGAGGACCATTCCTCTCTGATGATGATCCGTTCATGTGCACGGATGTAGTTGATGAGAGCAAACAGCAGGAAGGAGAGCTCTGTGACTGCAGCCATTCTGCTCCGAGGTCGACAAACACTGACACCACTCAGCTCATATACGCTCTACACCAACACTCATCAGCTGCTGCTCTTTATCTGGTATCACACATGACTTCTCTATCTGATCATCAGAGGAAACTTTGCAGCATCAGCTCTCTATCCAGTAATCAATGTCCTTTAAATAAGTCTAAAACCACAGAGGCCGACATGATTTCATACACACATTATTCAGAGAACAGAGGAAATATCCAGAGATCAGAGACAAGGGTGTGTGTGTGTGTGTGTGTGTGTGTGTGTGTGTGTGTGTGTGTGTGTGTGTGTGTGTGTGTGTGTGTGTGTGTGTTTGTGTGTGTGTGTGTGTGTTTGTGTGTGTGTGTGTGTGTGTGTGTGTCTTTTATCAAACATGAGGATCTATCTCAACGACGCTGATGGAAAATTCCAGTTGAGTGGTTTCTGTGTTTTTTTTATTCCCTCAGCCTATAGTTTCACAGCTCAAACAGTTCTCAGACTTTTTCTGCGACTGTTTTAAAAACTTTAATCCACATCAACCACATCATTAAACAGCATTTAAAGACTGGGCGCCCTATTTTACCGTGGAGCATTGCTATTATGATGGAGGATTTACACCGTAATATTTTTTTGTGTGTGTGTGTGTGTGTGTGTGTGTGTGTGTGAACACACACCTCCCTGTAAGGTGTGTTACCTCCCTGTAAGACCAGCACGCCCAGAATGCACCTGAACACACCTCCCTGTAAGACCAGCATGCCCAGAATGCACCTGAACACACCTCCCTGTAAGACCAGAACGCACCTGAACACACCTCCCTGTAAGACCAGCACGCCCAGAATGCACCTGAACACACCTCCCTGTAAGACCAGCACGCCCAGAATGCACCTGAACACACCTCCCTGTAAGACCAGCACGCCCAGAATGCACCTGAACACACCTCCCTGTAAGACTAGCACGCCCATAATGCACCTGAACACACCTCCCTGTAAGACCAGCACGCCCAGAATGCACCTGAACACACCTCCCTGTAAGACCAGCACGCCCAGAATGCACCTGAACACACCTCCCTGTAAGACCAGCACGCCCAGAATGCACCTGAACACACCTCCCTGTAAGACCAGCACACCCATGGGCCACAGATGGGTGCAGGTGCATTTGCTATTTAAACGACGACGGCGCTGGACGGGAAACTGACAACTGTGTCGGTCTTAAACTAGCTACTGTGTCGGGGTTTGCGCTGCACCAGGTGCAAGATAGGACCCATTATATGTCAAGCCTAAACTCTCATCAAGTCATTCAGTCTGAGTCTTAAAAGTCTCTGTTTCTTAAAACCAAGTGAAGAAATGTGTTTCACATCCCAAACTTCATTAAGCATCTCAAATAGTACAGTCTCTGTCCATCCAGGGACCAAGAGAGGGAGTCAGAAATATGGAGATCAGAGCCTTTTCTGTTTCCAAAATAAAAGCATGTGTCTCTTCATGTTTACTCCAGGTTATGAATAGTTAAAGGGTGACACCTGCTGGCTAAAAAGTGGAACTGCATCTTCTGCTCAAAAAGTAGGAAGAAGTTAAAAAAATACTTTTCTGGTCCTATACTCCTTTTCTATTTTTGTGCTTTAGTTCAATACAAAACAATTTAATCATTCACTTATTTATATAAGTATATAACACATACTAGCATGTATACATACTTACACATACATATACTGTACATATACACACATGCATACACAAACACAATTATCCATCTATCTATTATAAAATAACGGAGTCAGTCGTCTACAACCCATTTCAGGGAACATTACAGTTCTTCTCTTTAGCAACTCTAGCTAGAGCTGGGACGATATACAGCAAAGTAGGTGTTTAACATAAGAAAAAGGTGGGATTTGAGCTCTCAACCTTGAAAGCGTGGAGCAGTTTCTCTTCCAGTTGAGCTCTCAGGACTCTGGAAAGTCTTCTCAATTTTTCAGTGAAGGTTCAACTTCCCAGGTTATCATTGGTTATCACTTGTGCCTTGGGAAGAGTTTAAGCGTTTTTTCAAAGATTCTATTCACATTTAAGATGTTTTTAATGGATTACCTGCATGTTTAAGATGTTTTAAAGGACAACAGCAGCTAAAGACAGACTTTGTGTCTCTGCAGGTTGATGAACGTCTCTGTGTTGATCGTCCATGGAGATGGTCCAGTGGGAAGGACGCAGACCTCTGACCAGCTGAACGCAGGTTCAATCCCCGCCTCAGGTACTTCACACAGGAGTGTTTGGGATGAATGAATGTGTTTCAGGCTTGCGTGCATTAACAGCGATTTCAACTGAGAAATTTACGACAATTGCGATGATTTCAACTTGTGCATTTATAAGAAATAATTTTAAAGTTGTTATAACTTTAGATTAGTTTTTGTCTGCATGCTGTTCAGCAGAAAGTATTAAAGTATTTAAGCATCTTAGTGTGTAACGTTTTGGCTACAATGCACGAGTAAGTATGAGAAGCAATCGCCAGAGCAGATGCGCTGCTACTTGTATCTTTTAATCGTCTACATCTGCAGCGCCACACGCCCGTGGGATTGTATGAAACACAGCGAGACGGAGAGCTTTGGCTTTTGGACTGTTGTCAAATTAATATAGTGGAGTAAAAACTACAATATTTCATTCTGAAATGTAGCTGCCTAGACTGCCGGAATGTAACTGCACCCCCTATCTAAGGACAGCAAAGGCTGACAATCATCCAATTTGTTGTACTTGCATGGTATGAGGTCTACTAAAAGTCCTGAAATGTTTGTCTTTGTCAGCCTTTGCAATCCAGAGGTAGGGGGGTGCAGTCCTTTTTTGGCATTGGTGAGTCTGCCGTATTGTGACTGCCCTTATGTATATATGCTTGTATGTATGTGTATTTATACATATATCAATGCGTGAAGAATTACATTGTTTTGTATTTAACTAAAGTACAAACATAGATAAAGGGAGTATAGGACCAGAAATATATTTTTTTAATTCTTCCTACTTTTGGAGTAGAAGATGCAGTTCCACTCTTCAGCCACCAGGTGTCAGCCTTTACCTATTTATAACATGGAGTAAACATAAAGAGACACATGCTTTTATTTTGGTAAAAGAAAAGGGTCTGATCTCAGCCAATGTACTTTACTTTAGTCTTTTCTTTTCATGCCACTTTCTACTTTTACTTCACTACGTTTCAGCAAGAATTATTGAATGTTTTACTCCACTACATTCATATATACATATATACAAATAAACATACAGTACATAGATACAGACATACATACATACATACATACATACATACATACATACATATACACATACATACCAATACAAAATATACATATACACATTCATACATTTACACATACATACATATTCATAAACATATGTAGCAAAGTAGCTGTTTAACATAAGAAAAAAGGAGGCTAAATGGTTGAGAGCAGAATGTATATATATATATATATATATATATATATATATATATATATATATATATATATATATATATATATATATAAAAAATCAAATGGGAAAGGTTGGATTTGAACTCTCAATCTTCAGACTGTGGAGCAGTTTCTCTTCCAGTTGAGCTCTCAGGACTCTGGAAAGTCTTCTCAATATTTCAGTGAAGGTTCAACTTCCCAGGTCATCATTTGTTATCACTTATGTCTTGGGAAGAGTTTTAGGGTTTTTTCAAGGATTCTCTTTACATTTAGGATGTTTTTAATGGATTATCTGCATGTTTAAGATGTTTTAAGGGACAACAGAAGCTAAAGACAGACTTTGTGTCTCTGCAGGTTGATGAACGTCTCTGTGTTGGTCGTCTAGGAGATGGTCCAGTGGGAAGGACGAGGACCTCCGACCAGCAGACGCGGGTTCAATCCCCGCCTCAGGTACTTCACACAGGAGTGTTTGTGATGAATGAATGTGTTTCAGGCTTGTGCATTTACAGCAATTTCAACTTGGGAACTCACGAATTTACGAGGATTTCAGCTTGCGAACTGACAAATTTACGAGAATTTCAACAACTGACGAATTTACGAGGATTTCAACACTTGACGAATTTACGAGGATTTCAACTTGCGAGTTCACGAATTTACAAGGATTTCAACTTACGAATTTACGAGGATTTCAACTTGCGTACTGGTGATGATTTCCACTTGCGATTCAGCATTTAAAAGAATTTATTTTAAAGTTGTTATAGCTTGAGATTAGTTTGTTGTCTGCAGGCTGTTCAGCAGAAAGTATTCAAGTATTTAAGTATCTTAATGTGTAATGAGACGGAGAGCTTTGGCTTTGAATGTGTATGGACGTGTGTTTGTATGTATATATGTCTGTATGTGTGTACATGTATGTGTATATGTCTGTATGTGTATATGTCTGTATGTGTGTATATGTATGTGTATATGTCTATGTGTGTATATGTATGTGTATATGTTGGCATGTGTGTATATGTACACTACCGGTCAAAAGTTTGGGGTCACTTAGAAATTTCCATTCCAGACAGAATACCTGCTGAGATCAGTTGTATTGTTTTTTTTTAATCAGGGCAGCAGTTTTCAGATTACATTATGTGCTTACATAATTGCAAAATGGTTCTCGACTGTTGTAGAAAGAAGTGGCTGAAGAAACACTTGAAATTCATGTTTTTTGGTCTAAACGTCATACCCAAATTAAAAGTGGTACAGCTCCCATATACTTTGACACTCAGGGGTGTGCCTGATATCATTGGAAAGGAAACATTCTCAAGTTGTGTCAGGGTGATTCTAGGCCTTACTGACACAGAGTTACAGAGGCTAGAATGGAGATTTTTGACTTCTGTCCAAGTTATAAATCTGTAAAATTATTAAAATACACTGCTGTAAACACATCTGACAGGTGACAGACAACACAGCATTAGCCACGTCTCAGCTTACTACAGAAAAATTCAGAAGCTAAAAGACTCAAAAATGGATTTTATATGAATTCTTTTCTACAAATATGTCTGTGCGTTTTTATTTCTATTTGAAAAGTGCAAATAAAAAGCCAAAAAACTACAAAATACAACACTTCTCAAATACACAAACAAACCCACATCAATCACCTTTCCAATGATATCAGGCACACCCTGAGTGTCAAAGTATATGGGAGCTGTACCACTTTTAATTTGGGTATGACCTTTAGACCAAAAAGCATGAATTTCAAGTGTTTCTTCAGCCACTTCTGTCTACAACAGTCGAGAACCATTTAGCAATTATGTAAGCACATAATGTAATCTGAAAACTGCTGCCCTGGTTAAAAAAAACAATACAACTGATCTCAGCAGGTATTGTGTCTGGAATGGAGTGGAGTGGAAATTTCTAAGTGACCCCAAACTTTTGACCGGTAGTGTATGTGTATATGTCTATGTGTGTATATATATGTGTATATGTTGGTATGTGTGTATATGCATGTGTATATGTTGGTATGTGTGTATATGCATGTGTATATGTTGGTATGTGTGTATATGTATGTGAATATGTCTGTATGTGTGTACATCTATGTGTATATGTCTGTATGTATGTGTATATGTCTGTACATGTGTATATTTATGTGTATATGTGGGTATGTGTGTATATGTCTGTATGTGTGTATATGTCTCTGTTTGTATGTGTATATATGTCTATGTGTATATGTTTGTATGTGTGTATGTGTATCTATATATGTGTGTATGTGTATATATGTCTGTATCTATATATGTCTGTATGTGTATATATGTATGTATCTATATATGTCTGTATGTGTATATATGTATGTATCTATATATGTATAGATGTGTATATATGTGTGTATGTGTATATATGTCTGTATGTGTGTATATGTATGTGTATATATGTATATATATATGTCTGTATCGGAGGATTTTGTTTTTGGTTTCTTGCCTGTAGTGAAATGTACGTGTTGTTATTTATCTTTTTATTTGTTTTAACATCTTCAAACTAAACAAAAACGTTTTAGATTGTTTATCAATGAAGTTCCTCTCAGAGAAATGCATCAAATAAAAAGACTTAAAACTAAGTTTTAGGACTCCCAAAATGAAGTTGCAGTTCCACTCTTCAGCCACCAGGTGTCAACCTTTACCTATTTATAACCTGGAGTAAACAAGAAGATACACATGCTTTTATTTTGGTAACAGAAAAGGCCCTTTAGTTTATTTTGAAAATGATAAATAACAACAAACAATGAAGCTTCACTTACAAAATGTAACTGTTCACTCATTTATATACATTCATATAAACATATACACATACATATATACAAACATAAATATTTGCAGCAAAGTAGCTGTTTAACATAAGAAAAGGGAGTCTGAATGGTTGAGTGCAGAATGTGCAAAATAAAATATATATAGCAAAACACAATTGGCAAAAAGTAGGGTTCGAACTCTCAACCTTTAGACTGTGGAGCAGTTTCTCTTCCAGTTGAGCTCTCAGGACTCTGGAAAGTCTTCTCAATATTTCAATGAAGGTTCAACTTCCCAGGTCATCATTGGTTATGATTATGACTTATGTCTTGGGAAGAGTTTTAGGTTTTTTCAAGGATTCTTTTTACATTTAAGATGTTTTAATGGATTATCTGCATGTTTAAGATGTTTTAAGGGACAACACAAGACAAAGACAGACTTTGTGTCTCTGCAGGTTGATGAACGTCTCTGTGTTGATCGTCCACGGAGATGGTCCAGTGGGAAGGACGAGGACCTCCGACCAGCAGACGCGGGTTCAATCCCCGCCTCAGGTACTTCACACGGGAGTGTTTGTGATGAATGAATGTGTTTCAGGCTTGCGCATTTACAGCGATTTCAACTTGGGAACTCACGAATTTACGACGATTTCAGCTTGCGAACTGACGAATTTACGAGAATTTCAACAACTGACGAATTTACGAGGATTTCAACACTTCACGAATTTACGAGGATTTCAACTTGCGAGTTCACGAATATACGACGATTACAACTTACGAATTTACGACGATTTCAGCTTGCGTACTTGTGATGATATCCACTTGCGATTCAGCATTTAAAAGAATTTATTTTAAAGTTGTTATAACTTAAGATTAGTTTGTTGTCTGCAGGCTGTTCAGCAGAAAGTATTTAAGTATCTTAGTGTAGATGGAGAGCTTTGGCTTTGAATGTGTATGTCTGTATGTATATATGTATGTGTATATGTCTGTAGGGTGTGTATATGTATATGTATATGTGTGTATTTGTATTTGTATATATGTGTAGATATGTATATTTTGTGTGTATATGTCGGTATGTGTGTATATGTCGGTATGTCGGTATGTGTGTATATGTCGGTATGTGTGTATATGTCGGTATGTGTGTATATGTCGGTATGTGTGTCTATGTCTGTATGTGTGTATGTGTATATGTCTGTATGTGTGTATATGTCCGTATGTATGTATATGTCTGTATGTGTGTATATGTATGTGTATATATCTGTATGTGTGTATATGTGCGTGTCAGTATGTATCTATTTGTATATGTCTATGTGTGTATATGTATGTGTATATGTCTGTATTTGTGTATATGTATGTGTATATGTCGGTTTGTGTGTGTATATGTATGTGTATATGTCTGTATGTATGTATATGTATGTGTATGTGTCAGTATGTGTGTATATGTCGGTATGTGTGTATATGTATATGTCTGTATGTGTGTATATGTATGTGTATATGTCTGTATGTGTGTATATGTATGTGTATATGTCTGTATGTGTGTATATGTATGTGTATATGTCTGTATGTGTGTATATATGTGTGTATATGTCAGTATGTGTGTATATGTCGGTATGTGTGTATATGTATATGTCTGTATGTGTGTATATGTACATATATACATTCCTTCTTTTGCTTTTACTGAAATGTACATGTTGTAATCTAACTTTTTCAGCCAATCAGACGCCTGGACTCGTAGTAACCAAGCAGTTGTTAGGAATGTGCCGCTGACCCTGCAGAATGTAAACATGACCTCACTCAGGCGAAGGTCAAAGGTCACCAGAGAGCCGGTGATTCACGGAGAGGCGTTTGAGTTTGTTCTGCCTCCGCGGCAGGGGTCAAAGGTCACAGCTCCTAATTTAAACTGGAATCGCACGCAAACACCAAACCGTGCACACGTTGTAGTATTACACAATATTCCTCTGAGGCCACTGGACCAGAGTCCTGTTTGGTTTCGGTCACTTTAAGCTTTTTATAACTTTATTTAGAGTTTAGGTCACACACACACACACACACACACACACACACACACACACACACACACACACACATGCACAGACATACGGAGACACACACACACACATGCACACACAGACACACATGCACACACAAACACACACACACACACACACACACACACACACACACACACAGACACACACATGCACAGACATACGGAGACACACACACGCATACACATGCACACACAGACACACACATGCACACAAACACACACACAACACACACACACACACACACACACACACACATGCACAGATAGACACACACACGGAGACACACACACACACACAGACAGAGACACACACACACACGGAGACACACACAGAAACCACACACACATACACACTCTCTCACACACACACACACTCATACAGACACACACAGACACACACTCACAGACAGACACACACACACACACTCACAGACACACACACACTCACAGACACAATCCACAAAATCGTCGGAAATAACCTCGGCGTTTAATCAGAGCGGGATTTAACCTCCGGGTTGCCGGGGCAACGGGTGGGGGTCACGTTCTGAGCGCGCTCAGTGGAGAGAGAATAGAGACCCGAAAGCTTTTAATGAACTTCACCTAACAGGATCCAGCAGGGATTACTCACACACAGAGAGGCCTCATTCTGGACACTGCGTTTCCATGACGACCAGTGCAGCTCCTGGCCCAGAAACAACCACCCCCACTTCCCCAAAAAAGGCCAGAAAGTCTGAAGGACACTGAGAGTTTGTTTGAATTATTTTAACAGACAAGAAGATTTCAAACCAGACTTCATTGAAAAAAAGTCAGTTTTTAAATATCTAAAAGTTCTGTGATTCACATTTTTAACCCTTCTTACCAGACTTCATTGACAAAAGTCTGGTTTTTAAACATCTACTAGGTTCTGGTAATCATTAAATAACTTGTTTATGATCCTACTTGCATTACTTCATGGGTAAAAGTCACTTTTTGTTCTGTGATTTATTACAAAAACTTTTGGCTATTGTAAACTTTTTCTAACCAAACTTCATTGAAAAAAGTCTGATTTTAAACTCAAGAGTCCTGTTCTCTGTGATCCATTTAATCATTTATATGTACCCCTTCTTACCAGACTGCATTGACAAAAGTCTGGTTTTAGTTTATCTAAGGTTCTGGGAATCATTAAATAACTTGTTTATGATCCTACTTGCATTACTTCATGGGTAAAAAGTCACTTTTTGTTCTGTGATTTATTAAAAATGAACATAAATAAAATCTTTTCGTAAACTTTCTAACCAAAGTTCATTGAAAAAAGTCTGATTTTTAAACTCATAAGATTCCTGTTCTTTGTTATCAACATGTTTGTAACTTTTCCCGACATTTTGTCACTTTTTGGATTTGTTTTGTCAATTTTTGTCACTTTTTTTGACTGGCACAACTTCACTGACAAAAAGTCACTTTTGTTCTGTGATTTATTACAAAAAAAGCGTTGGCTACTAAGTAAACTTTTCTAACCAAATTTAATGAAAAAAGTCTGATTTTTAAACTCATAAGAGTCATGTTCTCTGTTATCAATATGTTTGTAACTTTTCTCCACTTTTTGGACATTTCTGGACATTTATGTCACATTATTTTGGACATTTTTGTAAAATGTACCCCTTCTTACCAGACTGCATTGGGTTTTTAAACTCCTAAAAGTTCTGTGAGTCATTAAATATCTTGTTTTATAATCCTACTTGCTCAACTTCTTCGATAAAAGTCACTTTTTTGTTCTGTGATTTATTACAAAAAAACATCGACTGTTGGAAACTTTTCTAACCAAACTTCATTGAAAAAGTCATTTTTAAACTCAAGAGTCCTGTTCTCTGTGATCCATTTAATCATTTATATGTACCCCTTCTTACCAGACTGCATTGACAAAGTCTGGTTTTGAACATCTAAGAGGTTCTGTGAGGTCATTAAATAACTTGTTTTATGATCCTACTTGCATTACTTAATTGACAAAAGTCACTTTTGTTCTGTGATTTATTAAAAATGAACATAAATAAAATCTTTTCATTAAACTTTCCTAACCAAAGTTTATTGAAAAAAGCCTGATTTTAAACTAATAAGAGTCCTGTTCTCTGTTATCAACATGTTTGTAACTTTTTCCCGACATTTTTATTTACTTTTTGATTTTATTTGTCAATTTTTTGTGCTTTTTGACTTGCACAACTTCACTGACAAAAAGTCACTTTTGTTTTCTGTGTTTATTACAAAAACGTTGGCTATTAGTAAACCTTTTCAACCAAACTTCATGAAAAAAAGTCTGATTTTTAAACTCATCAATGAAGTTCCTCTCAGAGAAAATACATGCAATCTTACCCCTTCTTACCCAGACTGCATTGGTTTTAAACTCCTAAAGTTCAGAGTCATTAAATAACATGTCCATAATCCTCTTTTGCAGAACTTCAT
>NC_041354.1:1153955-1162052 GCF_004354835.1 Perca flavescens | reverse complement strand
AGCTTCAGACTTTTTTTTTTCTGGTTGATAGCTTCTAGTTTCTCCAGCAGCTTCTGTTTCTGGAGATTAAAAAAGTGGACCTCTCTTTCTAACAGGACCCATAAGACACCAGACCCTGCTGAAGCTGAAGCTGAAACTGAACCTTTATGGAGGAGACAGTCAATGAGAATATCGTCATCTTTCATCGGAAATCTAATGTTTGAGTAAGTCATCTTCAGTTACTTTATAACGTCAGCAACATTACAAAACATTTGAAAGAGCAAGGAGTGCCCCGATTGATCATTATCGGCCGATATTTTAAAAACATGTGATCAAGTGCTCAGTATTAATGTCTTCCGGCCGCCAAAAAATTACTACACACACGCCAAGAGCAACAACAACATGTCTGTGCCTAATTGGCTGTTCATGTGTAGTGAAGTAGTTCTTTGTTACGCTAGTCTGAATATAATTTGATGTATTACGACTACAAATGAGACCAACATGCAATTTAAATTGCAGCCAATCAGCTTTTAATGTTATTGGTACGAGTCTCTTTCGGATTGTACCACAGACATAACATGGATTTTATTCTTTCGGTCAGTGGAAGTGCAGTTTTAGATATACTTGGCTTTAAAAACTGAATTTAGGGCAAAAATCCAGGTGCTTACAAGGCAGCAAATGGACTCGAGCACAGTTTACAACTAAACAGGTTAGTTTGTGCAACACAAGCAGCGCTAACGAGTCGTTTTGTTAACTATTCTTAACTGTAGTCACCACATGTCTCTCAGCTTAACGCTGTAGCTGGATCCCTTCTAGAAACAACCAATCATGACCACCCACCAGTCTGGACGGTGACTACAGAGAGAGCAAGCTAGCCTGAGCAGAGGAGAGGTTTAAGTTTAGTAGCAAAGATATCAAGTGAATATACAGCACATGATGTTAAATAAGATCGGTACTGTATAAGCTGTAGCAGGAAAAGTTAACAATACCCGTTTTCGCCGCGTTCGTGACGTTGAACGTGACGCCCCAGAAGAAAAAAAACAAAGGCATACTTGTGTACTTGCAATGGGAAATTAGTCTATCATTAGCAGATTTTCCCATTTAAAACCCTGCATATATGTGCACATTTTTTGTAGGAAAAGCATATAAGAAACTAACAAACAAAAAATAAGCAAAACAACACAAAACTGATCAGTATCGTCTCTTTATCAGCAGATATTGCTCATTCATGATTGACAATCAGTATCAGCGGGTAAAAACGTGATCGTGGCATCTCTAGAAAGAACAAACTCCTCCTGAAGAGCAGGAGCATCTTATTAAAGTCTAAACTCCACGCTTAATAATAAAGTAGAAAAGTATCGTCCAACATGTCACAGGACAGAAAGTTGTCAGATTTTAAAAGTGACATTAATTCTCACGATGAAGTCTTGGCTCCATTAGAGGACTAACAAGATAACATTAGTGCTAGAGTCTTTATAATGATCCTGTTCTTTCAGAAAGACAATGAATGATAGAACAGGATGAGCAGAGAGCAGAAATCATTCAGTGAAGAGCTTCAGACTTTATTTTCTGGTTGATAGCTTCTAGTTTCTCCAGCAGATTCTGTTTCTGGAGATTAAAAAGTGGATTTATCTCTCTGGTGGTCTTCCTCTCTTTCTAACAGGACCAATCAGAGACCAGACCCTGCTGAACCTGAACTTGACATTATGAGGAGACGGTCAATGAGCCTATCAGCATCTTTCAGCAGAAATCAAATGTCTGAGTAAGTCATCTTCAGTTACTTTATAACGTCAGCAACATTACAAAACATTTGAAAGAACAAGGGGTGCCCCGATTGATCAACCGCCGATCATTATCGGCCGATATTATATATTATATATTTACTAAAAACGTGTGATCAAGTGTTCGGTCTGGACTTGCTCCGTTGAGAAGCAATTATTGCCCAAACGGAATCTGTTCTGACCAATCAGATTGTCGGACAGATGATCAACAGTAACAGAATCAACCACGTCACCAAAGAACGCTTGGGTTGAATTTGTTTACAACAGGTGGCTGCTGCTGGAGAACTGAGATGTGTAGAGTCCACCATCGCGTCTGTTAGACGATATCGACAGTGCATTCATTTTAAAATCCTCAGTGGAGGAGCCTCAACAACTGCCCGAAAGCACGGCAGCGTTATATGGTGGAGAGACATAGAGAGAGAATGAAGAGAGAGAGCATAATATGGTGGAGAGACATAGAGAGAGACTGGAGAGAGGGAGTGCCGGCGCTAGAACAAAGCCGTGAATCAGAGATATAAAACGTGTTTTCGCCGATCCATCTCTAGAAATGCGAACAAATGATATATCCAGCTTCAAAAAAGTCTAAAAGTCGGAAGTTAGAACGAATGCATTGTGCAAAGAGTGGTTGCTATGGAGACGATACACAGTGTTGAGTTCTGTTGACAGTTGAGTTGAGTTCTGTTGCTCTGATTGGTTGGAGGTATATCCAATGAATGCAGAGGCATTTTTTTTTTCCTGGTTCGGTTGGAACACGCCCCATAATCACAATGGATCGGTTTCAGACTCACATTCTGACTAGAATCTGAGTAGGACCACATCAGGCTAGGAGACTCACAGTCCGTGGCCTAACCACCCTGTGCTAGGCATTTATGATTAAAACTAATACTAAAGGAGCAACATTTTAAAATGATGCATGCAATAACTGCCTTTTCAGCCAAGCCTTTCTGCTTCCTGGCTTTTGAACCACTGCACAGCAATTTAATGTTTTACTTGATTTTATCAACCATATCTGTGAGGCAGCAATGTGCTGCAAGGCAGCCAGTCTGCCTTAAATCCAAAAGAAGAAGATCTTCCGTTTGTCACAGACTGACAGCCAGTGCATCAAATCAGCTATGAGCAATCATTGTTTCCGGTTTGGGTCTCATCAAATGTGAAATGTTTAAGTGTTTCTTGAAATGCTTTGTGTTTTGACCTTCTATGTGGACAGACATGATGTGAGCTTTTTCTTCCAGATTCCTCCACAGAGAGGACCAGGAGAGCTCAGAGGTTCCCAGTGGTCAGTCTGATCAGCAGCATCAAACACACCTGGTCTGTATATGTACAGTAACTACTTTTACAAATTGCTTACTGATCTTCTTTGTTCTGTATTCATGTCTTGCTGCAGATGGTAAGCGAAAACTCAAATCTAACCTGGAGAAGAAGTTCCAGTGTGTGTTTGAGGGGATTGCTAAAGCAGGAAACCCAACCCAACCCAACGGGGGATTGTCGTCGATTTCCCAGGCGGAAGTCACTGATGTAGTCAAACAACTACACAGTGGCAAAGCCCCGGGGATTGATGAGATCCGTCCAGAAATGCTCAAGGCTCTGGGTGTGGAGGGGTTGTCCTGGTTGACACGCCTCTTCAACATTGCGTGGAAGTCTGGGACGGTGCCAAAGGAGTGGCAGACTGGGGTGGTGGTTCCTCTTTTTAAAAAGGGGGACCAGAGGGTGTGTGCCAATTATAGGGGTATCACACTTCTCAGCCTCCCTGGTAAAGTCTACTCCAAGGTGCTGGAAAGGAGGGTTCGGCCGATAGTCGAACCTCGGGTTGAGGAGGAACAATGCGGATTCCGTCCCTGGTCGTGGAACAACGGACCAGCTCTTCACTCGCAAGGATCCTGGAGGGAGCCTGGGAGTATGCCCAACCGGGTCTACATGTGTTTTGTGGATTTGGAGAAGGCGTATGACCGGGTCCCCGGGAGATACTGTGGGAGGTGCTGCGGGAGTATGGGGTGAGGGGTCTCTACTCAGGGCCATCCAATCTCTGTATGACCAAAGTGAGAGCTGTGTCCGGGTTCTCGGTAGTAAGTCGGACTCGTTTCAGGTGAGGGTTGGCCTCCGCCAGGGCTGCGCTTTGTCACCAATCCTGTTTGTAATATTTATGGACAGGATATCGAGGCGTAGTCGGGTGGGGAGGGGTTGCAGTTTGGTGGGCTGGGGATCTCATCGCTGCTCTTTGCAGATGATGTGGTCCTGATGGCATCATCGGCCTGCGACCTTCAGCACTCACTGGATCGGTTCGCAACCGAGTGTGAAGCGGTTGGGATGAGGATCAGCACCTCTAAATCGGAGGCCATGGTTCTCAGCAGGAAACCGATGGAATGCCTTCTCCAGGTAGGGAATGAGTCCTTACCCCAAGTGAAGGAGTTCAAGTACCTTGGGGTTTTGTTCGCGAGTGAGGGGACAATGGAGCGGGAGATTGGTCGGAGAATCGGGCGCAGCGGGTGCGGTATTGCATTCAATCTATCGCACCGTTGTGAGACGAAAAGAGAGCTGAGCCAGAAGGCAAAGCTCTCGATCTACCGGTCAGTTTTCGTTCCTACCCTCACCTATGGTCATGAAGGCTGGGTCATGACCGAAAGAACGAGATCCAGGGTACAAGCGGCGAAATGGGTTTCCTCAGGAGGGTGGCTGGCGTCTCCCTTAGAGATAGGGTGAGAAGCTCAGTCATCCGTGAGGAGCTCGGAGGAGAGCCGCTGCTCCTTTGCGTCGAAAGGAGCCAGTTGAGGTGGTTCGGGCATCTGGTAAGGATGCCCCCTGGGCGCCTCCCTAGGGAGGTGTTCCAGGCACGTCCAGCTGGGAGGAGGCCTCGGGGAAGACCCAGGACTAGGTGGAGGGATTATATCTCCAACCTGGCCTGGGAACGCCTCGGGATCCCCCAGTCGGAGCTGGTTAATGTTGCTCGGGAAAGGGAAGTTTGGGGTCCCCTGCTGGAGCTGCTCCCCCCGCGACCCGACACCGGATATAGCAAGGCACGCAGCAGGACCACAGCGACAGGCTGCAACCATGATTTAGGGGCCATCCTAATCGAAGAAAACATGCTGGGCAAAAAGAAAACCTATGGATTCCGTGGAAAAAGCTCCCCAGAGCTAGGTTAGTAACAAGCATTTCTTGAATATGGGTGCACACAGATGGAAAGAGAGAGGAGAGAGAAGCTCCCCCGGCAGTCTAAAACTATAGCAGCATAATTAATAGAAACAGGTTAAGGAGAGGAGCCTGGTTGGGCTAGAACTCTCCCCAACCGGATTGGGCTGTACTGGCCTGTCTCCCTCTACTTTGATTATATAATTGATTATATGGTAGATGGTGTCTGCCCCCCGAACCCAGACTGGGAGCTGGTTCCACAGGAGAGGAGTCTGGCTCCCATTCTACTTTTAGAGACTCTAGGAACCACAAGTAACTCTGCATTCTGGGAGTGCAGTGCTCTAGTGGGGCAATAAAGTACCATGAGCTCTTCAAGATATGATGGTGCTTGACCATTTAGAGCTTTGTAGGTCAGGAGAATGATTTTAAATTCACTTCGACTTATTTTCGTAACAATCAAGTATCAAAAACTGAGGACACGCTGTTGGATGCTTTCCTCCTTTCCTACTTTAATGCTTAATGAATATATCTCTTTCTCTCCCTGACCCTGTCTTTCACTGGTTGAAGCCTGAAAATATTGTAAACAAATGAATAACATTACTAATTACACTGGTCGGACAGTTCATCTCTGTTTCAGACTGATACCTCCAGTTCAGCCTGGTTGTCATCCTCAACACGTGCCTTTTTCAGTATCGGAAAATACTTTTCAATACTCATCTGGATTGAAGCAGCAAACATTCAGTGTAAAAGTAAAAAATGACATAACATTATTTATAATACGTTTATTTGATTCACAGCTGCTATATAGTGTTTTGACCTCGACAACCCAACTGCATTTTACCGCAAACTTGCGACTAGTTAACTTTTTAAAGCAGGCACAATCACTTGTTTGCTAAGAGTCGGGTCGGTGATTGTGAATGTGTGATTGTGTAAAGGTGTTCACTAGATAGATACCAACCTTTCGTGAACTTGTGAATCTCGCCTGCCATATTCTCTCCTTTATGGAGACAGATGCTGTGTGTCAGTGGTGTTTTAAGCCTCGAACATCACCTTACACAGGCAACTAACCCTCACTTAAAACCTTAAACCTGCCTTAAACAACCTTGAAGGCGACGTTGGGGGCTAAAAACACCAAACACCACATGGTGGGAGGAGCTGTGTGTTTGTGTGTGTATGTGAGCGAGACACAAGTGACAGAGAGACGAAGGAGAGCAGGTAAAGGAAATGCAGAAAAACGTGTTTTAAATAGTGTTTTAAAAAAAGAAATTAATAACTTAACTCAGTGTGCGGCGGCTGGTGTTGATAGTGAGGCGCACCGCCACACATTAGTCTATGTGTTGGAAAAACTGGGATGTTCCTAATTTTAGCAATGTTACGAAGGTGAAAAAAGTTCTTGAGGTTTGTTTTAAGTGGAGATTAAAGGATATATCCTGATAAAAAATAACTCCTAAATTTCTAACCATAGTGCTGGAGGCCAGGGCAATACCATCCAGAGTAGCTATATCTTTGGATAATGAGGTCCAGAGGTGTTTAGGGCTCAGCCCAATCACTTCTGTTTTGTCTGAGTTTAACATCAGAAAATTGTAGGTCATCCAGGATTTTATAACTTTGATGCATGCTTGGAGTTTAGTTAACTGACTGGTTTTGTCTGGCTTAATTGATAGGTATAATTGGGTGTCATCCGCATAACAATGTAAAAGTAACCTTGGGTTGTTCTTATTTTCTTCTATTAATGATGAATGATAGTCTGATCTGGCATTTCTGAGGGCCTTCCTATAGGTTTTTAAACTGTCTTGGCAATCTAAGCGAGATTCTTCCAGTTTGTTGGAGCGCCATTTACTTTCAAGTTTTCGTGAGATTTGTTTTAATTTGTGAGTTTTGGGAGTTATACCAAGGTGCTAGTTTCCTTTGCTTCATCATCTTCTTTTTGAGAGGAGCAACAGAGTCTAAAGTCGTCCTTAGCGAGGCTGTAGCACCGTCTACAAATGTATCAATTTGAGAGGGACTAAAGTTAACATAAAGGGCCTCTGTTATATTAAGGCACGACATCATATCTTGCTTAAATTTTGCTATAGCACTGTTCGATAAGCATCTAGTGTAAAAGATACTATCTAATTTCTTATAGTCGGGTATTGAGAATTAGAAAGTTATAAAAATAATGGTCTGATAATAATGGATTCTGCGGAAATAATCTAATTAATTAATCTAATCTAATAAACTAATCTAATCTAATTTTCTTATTCTGTTCTATCAAACCTATACGTAATCATCAAAGAACAGAGATACACACAATAAATAAGAAAATACAAGAAACATACACAATCAACAGGAAAAATAAAACACACAAACCGGAAAATACAGGAAACAGAAACAAGCACAATCACAACAGAAATATACCCAACCACCATAAGCTGATTTCTGGACCAGTAAACCGTTTAGAGGGCGGATGGTTGTTGTGCGTACTGTGAAATAAAATCCTGACTTAGACCTCCTCTATTTGGAAAGTGTCCTGAGATAACTTCTCTTAGGATTGGACACCTTAAAGAAAATTAAACTGAATTAAATATTTTAATTGATTGACAGCCCAAATGTGAATATAAAATTAGTAAATTCCAATTCATACATCACTTACATTTGATCAGAACGAAGCTGTGTGTATGAGAATGATGTAATGCCCCCCCCCTCCTCTTTTCAGGGTGGAGCCTGCTGGAGTCAGATGGTTGACACCAGGTCTGAGGAAGTGTAAGTGTGTTTTTAATTTCATTCATTAAAAATTTGACATCACTCATTCAACCCTATGATGTCATCATAAAAGTGCTGATAGGTTAATAACTGCAGCTGTGTTGGGTCTCGGTCTTCATCAGATTCCTGTGAACTCACACTGGACACAAACACAGTGAACAGATACCTCAAACTGTCTGACGACAACAGGACGGTGACATATGTGGAGGAGGATCAGCCATATCCTGATCATCCAGAGAGGTTTGACTCCAGGCCTCAGCTGCTGTGTAGAGATGGTCTGACTGGTTGCTGTTACTGGGAGGTCGAGAGGAGAGGAAGGGTTTATATATCAGTGAGTTACAGAGGAATCCGCAGGAGAGGAGACAGTGATGACTGTGTGTTTGGAGATAATAATCATTCCTGGAGCCTGGAGTGCTCTGATTGTGGTTACTCTCTCTGTCACAATAACAGAGAAACATCCATCTCCTCCTCC
>NC_041354.1:1123195-1140955 GCF_004354835.1 Perca flavescens | reverse complement strand
GGAGCAGAGGGAGAGACTCAGAGCTGTAGCTGAGACAAGTACAACACCTTTTATTTCATTTACTTTATAATAAAACACAGATACAGATCATCTGTAAACTGCCAAATATGGATAGAGCCTTTCAGCTGCTGCTTACGGCGGTGGAAGCTGCTGCCTTCACATATCAGATGTGCTCCCTCCATTCTGTTTTATATCTGGGATAAAGACCCATTATAACTCTCTAATCTCTCAGTCTGGTCTCATCATGTTTATGATTCTGGGTTTGGGAACTGCTGCTTGTTGTTGGCGTTGGGATCTTGCTTTTTTGGGTTTTGATGTTTACATTTTAATGTTCTTTATTCAGTACTTTGGTCAGATTAAACTGTGTTTAAAATGTGCTCTAGAAATAAACTTTTACTTAATGAAAGCTAACATAAGAAAATTTTACAGACCAAGAGATATGTTTCTATAATAATTAATCAGAAATCACAATCAGAACAAGTTTTATAGTTAATTAATAATGTTTATTAAACAGACGATAGATCATACATATAGACCAAAATATAATAAGTTTATAACACTGACAACACTGCAAGATACAACTATTATAAATGCATTAAAGACAATTCATATTCGCTTAATATATAATATACAACATCACATAATCTTTAGATTTAAATACAACATCTGGAACACACAGACACACACACACACACACACACACACACACACACATACACACACACACAGACACACACACACACACACACACACTCATACACACTCACATCAACAACAACATCAAGAAAAGATCAAGTAACTCAATATATGTACAATAGAATATAATCTACATACATACACAACATACTAATACAGATGATAAGGAGCATCTGCACCCTGTCAGGATCAAAGGTTACCGTCTAACATTGAAAACTTATATTATTATAATAATAATCATTGGGTATTTATGTCTTATTTCCCATCATGTCTGTTTGTTGTTTTTGTCTTTTGTGTTGTGGTTTACATGTTTTCTCTGCATGAATGTGTCCCATCCTTGTTTTGAAAGCCAGTATATACCAGACTGTATTAAAAGCAGTGTATACCAGGCTGTATTAAGCCAGTGTATACCAGGCTGTATAAGCCAGTGTATACCAGGCTGTATTAAGCCAGTGTATACCAGGCTGTATTAAGCCAGTGTATACCAGGCTGCATTAAAGCCAGTGTATACCAGGCTGCATTAAAGCCAGTGTATACCAGGCTGCATTAAAGCCAGTGTATATCAGGCTGTATTAAAGCCAGTGTATACCAGGCTGTATTAAAGCCAATGATGAAATGATCATATGCATATTAAGTGTGTGTGTGAGCTGAAAGCTGAGCTCTCTCCGTGTCCTCAGGTTCACCGCGACTACAGCAGCACAGAGCATCAGCAGCAGGACACTGAGCACTGAGCATCGCACTTTGAAGAAGGTGGAGTAAATCCCAAAGGGCTCCATGTACACTAACACAGTTCTCTCTGTTGTATCACACTGCAAATATTGGTCGGTAACTGCACACCAGTACTCCCCTCGTCTCCCACTGAGATATTAGAGATAACCAGGTTTTCATTACAAGCTCACTCTGCTCATGCTCTGATTAGACTCTACACTAAAGATTCTTCCCTCTGTTCCGGTTCGACTTTATAAACCAAACATGCCCCTTTCCCCTATCTCTGCATCTGAGAGTGACTTCTTCTCCCTCTGAGAAGAGCTCTACAGCAGGGGGGCCAAATTTGGGGCACAGCACCAGCTGATACCGTTGCTCTCTCATAGAGGTTTTACAGTAGTACCAACCTGAGTGATTTAACATTAGAGATGAAAACACCAGCGAGTAGTTTTGGTCGACTGAAGGAACAGTCTGGTTGTGTAGTTTTAGGTCTTTGGAGAACCGCTTAGTCCAACGTGGGGGCTGTTCATCAGTGGAGTCAGTGATAGAGCACGGCAACACAGCGGTATCTCCCACTGAGCTGTAGATCATCTCATACTGTAGTCTCAACTTGTACAACAAACTGCTAACACACTGGTGTTGGTTCATCACCAGACATCTGTAGTTTGTAAAGTATCTTGCTGTGACGTTGGAAACACGAAGAGTTGATGTGTTTGTCACCACTTGGTATCTTCCTCTAACATTGTCCATCACTGATGTCCTATTGTCCCCAAAAACTCTGCTCCATGGTTCTTGCTCATATCTAGAGTCCAGTTTGAGCCACTGGACATTCAGATTATCAGCTGCTTCCTCACATGGCAGGTCCACTGTTTCTCCAAGTCTCAGTCTGAAAAGTATCCCTGTCCGATATATTAAAGTACAAACAGTAATAGTGAAGTTGTTGTCATGCGTCCACGTTGCCCTCAGTCCAACACTCCTCTCGGTACCGGCCGGAGTCTGAATGGGTCAGGTTGAGGATGGTGTAAGAAGAAGTATTCACCGAGCTGACAAGTCGTTGTTTCAGGTGTTGAGGTACTGAGGAGCTGTTGGACCAGAGGTCAGAGGTGTTCCACAGGACAAGCTTCTCCTCACCAACACATCTGGAGATCAGGCAGGAGTTGGTGTTCTCGGGAGCTTGAAGGTGTAAGAGACCATTCCTCTCTGATGATGATCCGTTCATGTGCGGATGTAGTTGATGAGAGCAAACAGCAGGAAGGAGAGCTCTGTGACTGCAGCCATTCTGCTCCAGGTCGACAAACACTGACACCACTCAGCTCATATACGCTCTACACCAACACTCATCAGCTGCTGCTCTTTATCTGGTATCACACATGACTTCTCTATCTGATCATCAGAGAAACTTTGCAGCATCAGCTCTCTATCCAGTAATCAATGTCCTTTAAATAAGTCTAAAACCACAGAGGCCGACATGATTTCATACACATTATTCAGAGAACAGAGGAAATATCCAGAGATCAGAGACAAGGGTGTGTGTGTGTGTGTGTGTGTGTGTGTGTGTGTGTGTGTGTGTGTGTGTGTGTGTGTGTGTGTGTGTGTGTGTGTGTGTGTGTGTGTGTGTGTGTGTGTGTGTGTGTGTGTGTGTGTGTGTGTCTTTATCAAACATGAGGATCTATCTCAACGACGCTGATGGAAAATTCCAGTTGAGTGGTTTCTGTGTTTTTTTTCCCTCAGCCTATAGTTTCACAGCTCAAACAGTTCTCAGACTTTTCTGCGACTGTTTTAAAAACTTTAATCCACATCAACCACATCATTAAACAGCATTTAAAGACTGGGCCCCTATTTTACCGTGGAGCATTGCTATTATGATGGAGGATTTACACCGTAATATTTTTGTGTGTGTGTGTGTGTGTGTGTGTGTGTGTGTGTGAACACACACCTCCCTGTAAGGTGTGTTACCTCCCTGTAAGACCAGCACGCCCAGAATGCACCTGAACACACACCTCCCTGTAAGACCAGCATGCCCAGAATGCACCTGAACACACCTCCCTGTAAGACCAGAACGCACCTGAACACACCTCCCTGTAAGACCAGCACGCCCAGAATGCACCTGAACACACCTCCCTGTAAGACCAGCACGCCCAGAATGCACCTGAACACACCTCCCTGTAAGACCAGCACGCCCAGAATGCACCTGAACACACCTCCCTGTAAGACTAGCACGCCCATAATGCACCTGAACACACCTCCCTGTAAGACCAGCACGCCCAGAATGCACCTGAACACACCTCCCTGTAAGACCAGCACGCCCAGAATGCACCTGAACACACCTCCCTGTAAGACCAGCACGCCCAGAATGCACCTGAACACACCTCCTGTAAGACCAGCACACCCATGGGCCACAGATGGGTGCAGGTGCATTTGCTATTTAAACGACGACGGCGCTGGGCGGAAACTTGACAACTGTGTCGGTCTTAAACTAGCTACTGTGTCGGGGTTTTGCGCTGCACCAGGTGCAAGATAGGACCCATTATATGTCAAGCCTAAACTCTCATCAAGTCATTCAGTCTGAGTCTTAAAAGTCTCTGTTTCTTAAAACCAAGTGAAGAAATGTGTTTCACATCCCAAACTTCATTAAGCATCTCAAATAGTACAGTCTCTGTCCATCCAGGGACCAAGAGAGGGAGTCAGAAATATGGAGATCAGAGCCTTTTCTGTTTCCAAAATAAAAGCATGTGTCTCTTCATGTTTACTCCAGGTTATGAATAGTTAAAGGGTGACACCTGCTGGCTAAAAAAGTGGAACTGCATCTTCTGCTCAAAAAGTAGGAAGAAGTTAAAAAAATACTTTTCTGGTCCTATACTCCTTTTCTATTTTTGTGCTTTAGTTCAATACAAAACAATTTAATCATTCACTTATTTATATAAGTATATAACACATACTAGCATGTATACATACTTACACATACATATACTGTACATATACACACATGCATACACAAACACAATTATCCATCTATCTATTATAAAATAACGGAGTCAGTCGTCTACAACCCATTTCAGGGAACATTACAGTTCTTCTCTTTAGCAACTCTAGCTAGAGCTGGGACGATATACAGCAAAGTAGGTGTTTAACATAAGAAAAGGTGGGATTTGAGCTCTCAACCTTGAAAGCGGAGCAGTTTCTCTTCCAGTTGAGCTCTCAGGACTCTGGAAAGTCTTCTCAATTTTTCAGTGAAGGTTCAACTTCCCAGGTTATCATTGGTTATCACTTGTGCCTTGGGAAGAGTTTAAGCGTTTTTTCAAAGATTCTATTCACATTTAAGATGTTTTTAATGGATTACCTGCATGTTTAAGATGTTTTAAAGGACAACAGCAGCTAAAGACAGACTTTGTGTCTCTGCAGGTTGATGAACGTCTCTGTGTTGATCGTCCATGGAGATGGTCCAGTGGGAAGGACGCAGACCTCTGACCAGCTGAACGCAGGTTCAATCCCCGCCTCAGGTACTTCACACAGGAGTGTTTGGGATGAATGAATGTGTTTCAGGCTTGCGCATTAACAGCGATTTCAACTGAGAAATTTACGACAATTGCGATGATTTCAACTTGTGCATTTATAAGAAATAATTTTAAAGTTGTTATAACTTTAGATTAGTTTTTTTGTCTGCATGCTGTTCAGCAGAAAGTATTAAAGTATTTAAGCATCTTAGTGTGTAACGTTTTGGCTACAATGCACGAGTAAGTATGAGAAGCAATCGCAGAGCAGATGCGCTGCTACTTGTATCTTTTAATCGTCTACATCTGCAGCGCCACACGCCGTAGGATTGTATGAAACACAGCGAGACGGAGAGCTTTGGCTTTTGGACTGTTGTCAAATTAATATAGTGGAGTAAAAACTACAATATTTCATTCTGAAATGTAGCTGCCTAGACTGCCGGAATGTAACTGCACCCCCTATCTAAGGACAGCAAAGGCTGACAATCATCCAATTTGTTGTACTTGCATGGTATGAGGTCTACTAAAAGTCCTGAAATGTTTGTCTTTGTCAGCCTTTGCAATCCAGAGGTAGGGGTGCAGTCCTTTTTGGCATTGGTGAGTCTGCCGTGTTGTGACTGCCCTTATGTATATATGCTTGTATGTATGTGTATTTATACATATATCAATGCGTGAAGAATTACATTGTTTTGTATTTAACTAAAGTACAAACATAGATAAAGGGAGTATAGGACCAGAAATATATTTTTTTAATTCTTCCTACTTTTGGAGTAGAAGATGCAGTTCCACTCTTCAGCCACCAGGTGTCAGCCTTTACCTATTTATAACATGGAGTAAACATAAAGAGACACATGCTTTTATTTTGGTAAAAGAAAAGGGTCTGATCTCAGCCAATGTACTTTACTTTAGTCTTTTCTTTTCATGCCACTTTCTACTTTTACTTCACTACGTTTCAGCAAGAATTATTGAATGTTTTACTCCACTACATTCATATATACATATATACAAATAAACATACAGTACATAGATACAGACATACATACATACATACATACATACATACATACATACATATACACATACATACCAATACAAAATATACATATACACATTCATACATTTACACATACATACATATTCATAAACATATGTAGCAAAGTAGCTGTTTAACATAAGAAAAAAGGAGGCTAAATGGTTGAGAGCAGAATGTGCAATGTAAATATATATATATATATATATATATATATATATATATATATATATATATATATATATATATATATATATATAAAAAAATCAAATGGGAAAGGTTGGATTTGAACTCTCAATCTTCAGACTGTGGAGCAGTTTCTCTTCCAGTTGAGCTCTCAGGACTCTGGAAAGTCTTCTCAATATTTCAGTGAAGGTTCAACTTCCCAGGTCATCATTTGTTATCACTTATGTCTTGGGAAGAGTTTTAGGGTTTTTTCAAGGATTCTCTTTACATTTAGGATGTTTTTAATGGATTATCTGCATGTTTAAGATGTTTTAAGGGACAACAGAAGCTAAAGACAGACTTTGTGTCTCTGCAGGTTGATGAACGTCTCTGTGTTGGTCGTCTAGGAGATGGTCCAGTGGGAAGGACGAGGACCTCCGACCAGCAGACGCGGGTTCAATCCCCGCCTCAGGTACTTCACACAGGAGTGTTTGTGATGAATGAATGTGTTTCAGGCTTGTGCATTTACAGCAATTTCAACTTGGGAACTCACGAATTCTGAGGATTTCAGCTTGCGAACTGACAAATTCTGAGAATTTCAACAACTGACGAATTTACGAGGATTTCAACACTTGACGAATTTACGAGGATTTCAACTTGCGAGTTCACGAATTTACAAGGATTTCAACTTACGAATTTACGAGGATTTCAACTTGCGTACTGGTGATGATTTCCACTTGCGATTCAGCATTTAAAAGAATTTATTTTAAAGTTGTTATAGCTTGAGATTAGTTTGTTGTCTGCAGGCTGTTCAGCAGAAAGTATTCAAGTATTTAAGTATCTTAATGTGTAATGAGACGGAGAGCTTTGGCTTTGAATGTGTATGGACGTGTGTTTGTATGTATATATGTCTGTATGTGTACATGTATGTGTATATGTCTGTATGTGTATATGTCTGTATGTGTGTATATGTATGTGTATATGTCTATGTGTGTATATGTATGTGTATATGTTGGCATGTGTGTATATGTACACTACCGGTCAAAAGTTTGGGGTCACTTAGAAATTTCCATTCCAGACAGAATACCTGCTGAGATCAGTTGTATTGTTTTTTTTTAATCAGGGCAGCAGTTTTCAGATTACATTATGTGCTTACATAATTGCAAAATGGTTCTCGACTGTTGTAGAAAGAAGTGGCTGAAGAAACACTTGAAATTCATGTTTTTGGTCTAAACGTCATACCCAAATTAAAAGTGGTACAGCTCCCATATACTTTGACACTCAGGGTGTGCCTGATATCATTGGAAAGGAAACATTCTCAAGTTGTGTCAGGGTGATTCTAGGCCTTACTGACACAGAGTTACAGAGGCTAGAATGGAGATTTTTGACTTCTGTCCAAGTTATAAATCTGTAAAATTATTAAAATACACTGCTGTAAACACATCTGACAGGTGACAGACAACACAGCATTAGCCACGTCTCAGCTTACTACAGAAAAAAAAAATTCAGAAGCTAAAAGACTCAAAAATGGATTTTATATGAATTCTTTTCTACAAATATGTCTGTGCGTTTTTTATTTCTATTTGAAAAGTGCAAATAAAAAAGCCAAAAAACTACAAAATACAACACTTCTCAAATACACAAACAAACCCACATCAATCACCTTTCCAATGATATCAGGCACACCCCTGAGTGTCAAAGTATATGGGAGCTGTACCACTTTTAATTTGGGTATGACCTTTAGACCAAAAAGCATGAATTTCAAGTGTTTCTTCAGCCACTTCTGTCTACAACAGTCGAGAACCATTTAGCAATTATGTAAGCACATAATGTAATCTGAAAACTGCTGCCCTGGTTAAAAAAAACAATACAACTGATCTCAGCAGGTATTGTGTCTGGAATGGAGTGGAGTGGAAATTTCTAAGTGACCCCAAACTTTTGACCGGTAGTGTATGTGTATATGTCTATGTGTGTATATATATGTGTATATGTTGGTATGTGTGTATATGCATGTGTATATGTTGGTATGTGTGTATATGCATGTGTATATGTTGGTATGTGTGTATATGTATGTGAATATGTCTGTATGTGTGTACATCTATGTGTATATGTCTGTATGTATGTGTATATGTCTGTACATGTGTATATTTATGTGTATATGTGGGTATGTGTGTATATGTCTGTATGTGTGTATATGTCTCTGTTTGTATGTGTATATATGTCTATGTGTATATGTTTGTATGTGTGTATGTGTATCTATATATGTGTGTATGTGTATATATGTCTGTATCTATATATGTCTGTATGTGTATATATGTATGTATCTATATATGTCTGTATGTGTATATATGTATGTATCTATATATGTATAGATGTGTATATATGTGTGTATGTGTATATATGTCTGTATGTGTGTATATGTATGTGTATATATGTATGTATATATGTCTGTATGCGGAGGATTTTGTTTTTGGTTTCTTGCCTGTAGTGAAATGTACGTGTTGTTATTTATCTTTTTATTTGTTTTAACATCTTCAAACTAAACAAAAACGTTTTAGATTGTTTATCAATGAAGTTCCTCTCAGAGAAATGCATCAAATAAAAGACTTAAAACTAAGTTTTAGGACTCCCAAAATGAAGTTGCAGTTCCACTCTTCAGCCACCAGGTGTCAACCTTTACCTATTTATAACCTGGAGTAAACAAGAAGATACACATGCTTTTATTTTGGTAACAGAAAAGGCCCTTTAGTTTATTTTGAAAATGATAAATAACAACAAACAATGAAGCTTCACTTACAAAATGTAACTGTTCACTCATTTATATACATTCATATAAACATATACACATACATATATACAAACATAAATATTTGCAGCAAAGTAGCTGTTTAACATAAGAAAAGGGAGTCTGAATGGTTGAGTGCAGAATGTGCAAAATAAAATATATATAGCAAAACACAATTGGCAAAAAGTAGGGTTCGAACTCTCAACCTTTAGACTGTGGAGCAGTTTCTCTTCCAGTTGAGCTCTCAGGACTCTGGAAAGTCTTCTCAATATTTCAATGAAGGTTCAACTTCCCAGGTCATCATTGGTTATGATTATGACTTATGTCTTGGGAAGAGTTTTAGGGTTTTTTCAAGGATTCTTTTTACATTTAAGATGTTTTTAATGGATTATCTGCATGTTTAAGATGTTTTAAGGGACAACACAAGACAAAGACAGACTTTGTGTCTCTGCAGGTTGATGAACGTCTCTGTGTTGATCGTCCACGGAGATGGTCCAGTGGGAAGGACGAGGACCTCCGACCAGCAGACGCGGGTTCAATCCCCGCCTCAGGTACTTCACACGGGAGTGTTTGTGATGAATGAATGTGTTTCAGGCTTGCGCATTTACAGCGATTTCAACTTGGGAACTCACGAATTTCTGACGATTTCAGCTTGCGAACTGGCCAATTCTGAGAATTTCAACAACTGGCCAATTCTGAGGATTTCAACACTTCACAATTCTACGAGGATTTCAACTTGCGAGTTCACGAATATCTGACGATTACAACTTCTTAATTCTGACGATTTCAGCTTGCGTGCCTTGATGATATCCACTTGCGATTCAGCATTTAAAAGAATTTATTTTAAAGTTGTTATAACTTAAGATTAGTTTGTTGTCTGCAGGCTGTTCAGCAGAAAGTATTTAAGTATCTTAGTGTAGATGGAGAGCTTTGGCTTTGAATGTGTATGTCTGTATGTATATATGTATGTGTATATGTCTGTAGGTGTGTATATGTATGTGTATATGTATGTATGTGTGTATTTGTATGTGTATATGTCTGTAGATATGTATATTTGTGTGTGTATATGTCGGTATGTGTGTATATGTCGGTATGTCGGTATGTGTGTATATGTCGGTATGTGTGTATATGTCGGTATGTGTGTATATGTCGGTATGTGTGTCTATGTCTGTATGTGTGTATGTGTATATGTCTGTATGTGTGTATATGTCCGTATGTATGTATATGTCTGTATGTGTGTATATGTATGTGTATATATCTGTATGTGTGTATATGTGCGTGTCAGTATGTATCTATTTGTATATGTCTATGTGTGTATATGTATGTGTATATGTCTGTATTTGTGTATATGTATGTGTATATGTCGGTTTGTGTGTGTATATGTATGTGTATATGTCTGTATGTATGTATATGTATGTGTATGTGTCAGTATGTGTGTATATGTCGGTATGTGTGTATATGTATATGTCTGTATGTGTGTATATGTATGTGTATATGTCTGTATGTGTGTATATGTATGTGTATATGTCTGTATGTGTGTATATGTATGTGTATATGTCTGTATGTGTGTATATATGTGTGTATATGTCAGTATGTGTGTATATGTCGGTATGTGTGTATATGTATATGTCTGTATGTGTGTATATGTACATATATACATTCCTTTCTTGCTTTTACTGAAATGTACATGTTGTAATCTAACTTTTTCAGCCAATCAGACGCCTGGACTCGTAGTAACCAAGCAGTTGTTAGGAATGTGCCGCTGACCCTGCAGAATGTAAACATGACCTCACTCAGGCGAAGGTCAAAGGTCACCAGAGAGCCGGTGATTCACGGAGAGGCGTTTGAGTTTGTTCTGCCTCCGCGGCAGGGGTCAAAGGTCACAGCTCCTAATTTAAACTGGAATCGCACGCAAACACCAAACCGTGCACACGTTGTAGTATTACACAATATTCCTCTGAGGCCACTGGACCAGAGTCCTGTTTGGTTTCGGTCACTTTAAGCTTTTTATAACTTTATTTAGAGTTTAGGTCACACACACACACACACACACACACACACACACACACACACACACACATGCACAGACATGCACACACATACACATGCACACAGACACACACACACACACACACACACACACACACACACACACACAGACACACACATGCACACACAGACACACACACACAGACACACATGCACACACAAACACACACACACACACACACACACACACACACACACACACACACATGCACAGACATACACACACACACGGAGACACACACCACACACACACACACACACACACACACACACACAGACACACACATGACACACACACACACACACACACACACACACACACACACACACACACACACATGCACAGATAGACACACACGGGAACACACACACACAGACAGAGACACACACACACCTCCGGGTTGCGAGACACACACAGAAACCACACACAACAGGATCCACAGGGATTACTCACACACACACATTCTGGACACTGCGTTTCCATGACACCAGTGACACACAGACACACCCCACTCAAAAAGGCAGACAGACACACACACAAACCAGACTTCATTGAAAAAAAAGTCAGTTTTAAATACACAAGTTCATTCACATTTTTAACCCTTCTTACCAGACTTCATTGACAAAAGTCTGGTTTTTAAACATCTAATCCAATCAAAATAACTTGTTTATGATCCTACTTGCATTAATAAAAGTCCTTTTGTTCTGTGATTTATTACAAAAAAACTTTGTTTAATCAGAAAAAAGTCTGATTTTTAAACTCAAGAGTCCTTTCTCTGTGAACCTTATATGTACCCCTTCTTACCAGGGTTGCTAAGAGGTTCTGGGAATCATTAAATAACTTGTTTATGATCCTACTTGGGGTAAAAGTCACTTTTGTTCTGTGATTTATTAAAAATGAACATAAATAAAATCTTTTCGGCTTTCTAACCAAAGTTCATTGAAAAAAGTCTGATTTTTAAACTCAGTGGTTATCAACATGTTTGTAACTTTTCCCGAATTTTGTCAGAGACCCAAATTTAATGAAAAAAGTCTGATTTTTAAACTCATAAGAGTCATGTTCTCTGTTATCAATATGTTTGTAACTTTTCTTTTTCTGGACATTTATGTCACATTATTTTGGACATTTTTGTAAATGTACCCCTTCTTACCAGACTGCATTGGGTTTTAAACTCCTAAAAGTTCTGTGAGTCATTAAATAACTTTTTTAAATCTTCACCTAACAAAAACATCGGCTATTCGATCCAGCAGGGATTACTCACACATCTAAGAGGTTCTGTGAGTCATTAAATAACTTGTTTATGATCCTACTTGCATTACTTAATTGACAAAAGTCACTTTTGTTCTGTGATTTATTAAAAATGAACATAAATAAAATCATTTTCTTTATTGGAAACCTTTTTTGGATTTTATTTGTCAATTTTTGTCACTTTTTGACTTGCACAACTTCACTGACAAAAGTCACTTTTGTTCTTTGGCTATTCATTTCTAACCAAACTTCATAGAGACATACATAGATACTGGACACTGCGTTTCCACAAACAAGTTTATTTTTGTTCATACATGTTCACATAGTGCAGCTCCTGGCCCAGAAACAACCACCCCCACTTCCCCAAAAAGGCCAGAAAGTCTGAAGGACACTGAGAGTTTGTTTGAATTATTTTAACAGACAAGAAGATTTCAAACCAGACTTCATTGAAAAAAAGTCAGTTTTTAAATATCTAAAAGTTCTGTGATTCACATTTTTAACCCTTCTTACCAGACTTCATTGACAAAAGTCTGGTTTTTAAACATCTACTAGGTTCTGGTAATCATTAAATAACTTGTTTATGATCCTACTTGCATTACTTCATGGGTAAAAGTCACTTTTGTTCTGTGATTTATTACAAAAAAACTTTGGCTATTCATAAACTTTTCTAACCAAACTTCATTGAAAAAAGTCTGATTTTTAAACTCAAGAGTCCTGTTCTCTGTGATCCATTTAATCATTTATATGTACCCCTTCTTACCAGACTGCATTGACAAAAGTCTGGTTTTTGAACATCTAAGAGGTTCTGGGAATCATTAAATAACTTGTTTATGATCCTACTTGCATTACTTCATGGGTAAAAGTCACTTTTGTTCTGTGATTTATTAAAAAATGAACATAAATAAAATCTTTTCGTAAACTTTCTAACCAAAGTTCATTGAAAAAAGTCTGATTTTTAAACTCATAAGATTCCTGTTCTTTGTTATCAACATGTTTGTAACTTTTCCCGACATTTTGTCACTTTTTTGGATTTGTTTTGTCAATTTTTGTCACTTTTTTGACTTGCACAACTTCACTGACAAAAGTCACTTTTGTTCTGTGATTTATTACAAAAAAACGTTGGCTACTCGTAAACTTTTCTAACCAAATTTAATGAAAAAAAGTCTGATTTTTAAACTCATAAGAGTCATGTTCTCTGTTATCAATATGTTTGTAACTTTTCTCCACTTTTTTGGACATTTCTGGACATTTATGTCACATTATTTTGGACATTTTTGTAAATGTACCCCTTCTTACCAGACTGCATTGGGTTTTAAACTCCTAAAAGTTCTGTGAGTCATTAAATAACTTGTTTATAATCCTACTTGCTCAACTTCTTCGATAAAAGTCACTTTTGTTCTGTGATTTATTACAAAAAAACATCGGCTATTCGTAAACTTTTCTAACCAAACTTCATTGAAAAAAGTCGGATTTTTAAACTCAAGAGTCCTGTTCTCTGTGATCCATTTAATCATTTATATGTACCCCTTCTTACCAGACTGCATTGACAAAAGTCTGGTTTTTGAACATCTAAGAGGTTCTGTGAGTCATTAAATAACTTGTTTATGATCCTACTTGCATTACTTAATTGACAAAAGTCACTTTTGTTCTGTGATTTATTAAAAAATGAACATAAATAAAATCTTTTCGTAAACTTTCTAACCAAAGTTTATTGAAAAAAAGCCTGATTTTTAAACTAATAAGAGTCCTGTTCTCTGTTATCAACATGTTTGTAACTTTTCCCGACATTTTTGTTACTTTTTTGGATTTTATTTGTCAATTTTTGTCACTTTTTTGACTTGCACAACTTCACTGACAAAAGTCACTTTTGTTCTGTGTTTATTACAAAAAACGTTGGCTATTCGTAAACCTTTCTAACCAAACTTCATGAAAAAAAGTCTGATTTTTAAACTCATCAATGAAGTTCCTCTCAGAGAAATGCATCACAATGTACCCCTTCTTACCAGACTGCATTGGGTTTTAAACTCCTAAAAGTTCTGTGAGTCATTAAATAACATGTCCATAATCCTCTTTGCAGAACTTCATTGAAAAAAGTCAGGTTTTTAGACTTTCTCTTTGATCCATTCAGCCATTCATTTGTGACCATTCTCACCAGACTTCATTCATAAAACTGCAGTTTTTAAACTCCCGTTGTCTCTGAGCTCTGAGGTTTTTGTTTGAAGTTGTAAACGGGAGTTGTGATTGACAGTCCGAGTCTCTGTGATCCTTCTGTCCCTCTGTGCAGCGACAGGGCCCCCACTCGCCCCCCTACCGGGCCCCGTGCCCCGTCTGTGTGTGTTACTGCGTGTTTCTATCTTTGTGAGGACCAAGCTCAGGAATGTCTGATGTGACTGAGCTTCCTCACAAGTATGCAAGTCCAAACAAGTGTCCAAACAGAGTGTGTCATTATCTCCGTTCAGCCGTCCGAAGGTTAAAGTGACACTTTATCCCCAAACTCGTGACAGATTCATAACGAATGCAGCTTTTGGTTACCAAGAACGAGAAGCTCTGACTCATCTTTTCTAGGCTTGTTCATCCTGGATCACTTTGTGGAAGGACTTTGAAACGTCTGAAAGATAAATGCTTTAACCCTTTATGTCGACTTCCCCTCAAAGTGAAAAGAAAACCACTGGTTGTCCCTATCTCAACCTTTTTTTTCAAATAAAATGTCAACATTTGGTCACATTTTTCAACATTTTTGGTGCTTTTTCAACATTTTTGGCACTTTTTCTCAAGTTTTTGACATCTTCTTCTGGTGTTTTTTAAGTATTAATCATTGGTTTTGTTCCTTTATAAACATGTTTGTAACTTTTCCCAACATTTTGTCACTTTTTGTGACATTTTGTGATTTTTTTTTGTCACTTTTTTGGACATTTTTCTCACTTTTTGTGACATTTTTCTCACTTTTTTGGACATTTTTGTGTTTTTGAAGTATTAACCTTTTTTTTTGTTCCTTTATCAACATGTTTGTAACTTTTCCCAACATTTTGTCACATTATTTTGGACATTTTTGTCACTTTTTGTGGACATTTTTGTCACTTTTTTGTCTTTAACAAGCCAATATGAGTGAAAAATAACTAAAATGTCTGGTTTTTTTTGCCTGGTTTGGTCTGAAGGCAGAGTCCCGTGTGTGTCTGCAGGTGAAGTCTGAGTGGCGCCTCTGTCGGTCTTCCCATCTCTGTGATTGAGGCCTTCACACCTGCAGCTAACGATCCTGACAGGTAAACACACCCATTCATCTGAAACCACCTGGGACTCTGCACAGGTACACACACACCACACACACACACACACACACACAGGGACAGTCAACAGTTTCGGCCCTTTTCCTGCTGCGAAAAATCCAGTAAGTCGACCCTTTTAAAAGGGAATATTTCAACATCTGTCTGTCATGTTTTTCCTTCTTGAATCAGGAACTCCAACAACTGGCTGATAACAGTGACACTGGTTATGCTTCAGCTTGTTTTATTGACACTTCTGAAACATAAACTACATTGTGTAAGAATTTCTCCCATCTAGCGGTGAAATTGTATATGACAACCAACTGAATATTACTTTCTAGCCCTTCCTAGAGTTTGTCTAGTGAGTGTATTCCAGTGTAATATATATATATATATATATATATATATATATATATATATATATATATATATATATATATATAAAATAGTTATTTTGGTACCATTTCATCGCTAGCATCAGCTATCAGGTTTCCCAATTGAATGCAAGTATCAGTGCGTTATTCTGTATATTGTACGAGTTCCCTTTATTCTGTATATTGTACGAGTTCCCTTTATTCTGTATGTTGTACGAGTTCCCTTTATTCTGTATGTTGTACGAGTTCCCTTTATTCTGTATGTTGTACGAGTTCCCTTTATTCTGTATGTTGTACGAGTTCCCTTTATTCTGTATTTGTACTTCCCTTTATTCTGTATGTTGTACGAGTTCCCTTTATTCTGTATGTTGTACGAGTTCCCTTTATTCTGTATGTTGTACGAGTTCCCTTTATTCTGTATGTTGTACGAGTTCCCTTTATTCTGTATATTGTACGAGTTCCCTTTATTCTGTATGTTGTACGAGTTCCCTTTATTCTGTATGTTGTACGAGTTCCCTTTATTCTGTATGTTGTACGAGTTCCCTTTATTCTGTATGTTGTACGAGTTCCCCTTTTGTTCTTGTATGTTCCCTTTATTCTGTATGTTCCCCTTTATTCTGTATGTTGTACGAGTTCCCTTTATTCTGTATGTTGTCTGAGTTCCCTTTATTCTGTATGTTCCCTTTATTCTGTATGTTGTACGAGTTCCCTTTATTCTGTATGTTGTTCCCTTTATTCTGTATTTGTACGAGTTCCTTTATTCTGTATGTTCCCTTTATTCTGTATGTTGTATTCTGTATGTTGTACTGAGTTCCCTTTATTCTGTATGTTGTACGAGTTCCCTTTATTCTGTATGTTGTACGAGTTCCCTTTATTCTGTATGTTGTACGAGTTCCCTTTATTCTGTATGTTGTACGAGTTCCCTTTATTCTGTATGTTGTACGAGTTCCCTTTATTCTGTATGTTGTATGCGAGGTCTCCTTTATTCTGTATGTTGTACGAGTTCCCTTTATTCTGTATGTTCCCCCTTTATTCTGTATGTTGTCACGAGTTCCCTTTATTCTGTATATTGTGTTCCCTTTATTCTGTATGTTGTACGAGTTCCCTTTATTCTGTATGTTGTACGAGTTCCCTTTATTCTGTATGTTGTACGAGTTCCCTTTATTCTGTATGTTGTACGAGTTCCCTTTATTCTGTATGTTGTACGAGTTCCCTTTATTCTGTATGTTGTACGAGTTCCTTTATTCTGTATGTTGTACGAGTTCCCTTTATTCTGTATGTTGTACGAGTTCCCTTTATTCTGTATGTTGTACGAGTTCCCTTTATTCTGTATGTTGTAATGAGTTCCCTTTATTCTGTATGTTGTACGAGTTCCCTTTATTCTGTATGTTGTACGAGTTCCCTTTATTCTGTATGTTGTACGAGTTCCCTTTATTCTGTATGTTGTACGAGTTCCCTTTATTCTGTATGTTGTACGAGTTCCCTTTATTCTGTATGTTGTACGAGTTCCCTTTATTCTGTATGTTGTACGAGTTCCCTTTATTCTGTATGTTGTACGAGTTCCCTTTATTCTGTATGTTGTACGAGTTCCCTTTATTCTGTATGTTGTACGAGTTCCCTTTATTCTGTATGTTGTCTGAGGTTCCCTTTATTCTGTATATGTTCCCCTTTATTCTGTATGTTGTACGAGTTCCTTTATTCTGTATATTGTTCCCTTTATTCTGTATGTTGTACGAGTTCCCTTTATTCTGTATGTTGTACGAGTTCCCTTTATTCTGTATGTTGTACGAGTTCCTTTATTCTGTATGTTCCCCTTTATTCTGTATGTTGTACGAGTTCCCTTTATTCTGTATGTTGTACGAGTTCCCTTTATTCTGTATGTTGTACGAGTTCCCTTTATTCTGTATGTTGTACGAGTTCCCTTTATTCTGTATGTTGTACGAGTTCCCTTTATTC
>NC_041354.1:1115695-1118195 GCF_004354835.1 Perca flavescens | reverse complement strand
AAGGCGCCGTGGCCGACCGCCGGCGCCGAGCCCGAGCCGCCGCCGCCGGAGCACAGCAGCGTCTCCACGCGCGACAGGTTGCCGTGGTCGGCCGCGGTCAGGTTTAGCTCCTCCCACAGCTCCATCAGCTCAGTGAGGTCACTGGCGCTCAAACTCATGGTGGTGATGATGTCACACCTGGGAAACGGAGAGAGAGAGAGAGATACTTTTTAGTTTGACATGAAACAGCCCCGAAATCACCATCACCAAACTCCACCAGACTCCATGTAAATAATCAGGACTTTTAGTGTGTATAGAGTCAGCATATCTCCACCAGACTCCATGTAAATAATCAGGACTTTTAGCATGTATAGAGCCAGCATATCTCCACCAGACTCCATGTAAATAATCAGGACTTTTAGCGTGTATAGAGCCAGCATATCTCCACCAGACTCCATGTAAATAATCAGGACTTTTAGCGTATATAGAGCCAGCATATCTCCACATGTAAATGGATGAATTAAGGGTTTATTTCAACCAAACCAGAGTGGTGATTGTTGGAACAGTGGAAAGATGAACCAAGACGTTTTATTTAGTTTCTGTCCACTTTGAATGAAGTGTGTTTTACGATGATAAAAGTCCTGATTATTTACATGGAGTCTGGTGATATCTGCAGGTAATAAAACCCTGCTGTCTCAGACCGTCTGGTGATTACTGTGACCCTCCATTAAGGAGACCACCCACACACCACACACACACACACACACACACACACACACACACACACACACACACACACACACACACACACCCCAACAGATGGACGGATGTTCGGAGGTCAGAGGAGGCCAAACGATCCAGACATCATTAATAAACCGAAAGACTTTGAACTGACAGGAAACACTAATGGAACAATAACCGGTGTGTGTGTGTGTGTGTGTGTGTGTGTGTGTGTGTGTGTGTGTGTGTGTGTGTGTGTGTGTGTGTGTGTGTGTGTGTGGATTTCTGTGTGTGTGTCTTTATGTGTGTGTGTCGGTGTGTGTTTGTGTATTGGTGTGTGTGTGCGCGTGGATTTCTGTGTGTGTGTGTGTGTGTGTGTGTGTGTGTATACGTGTGTATGCGTGTGGATTTCTGTGTGTGTGTGTGTGTGTGGATTTCTGTGTGTGTCTTTGTGTGTGTGTGTGTGTGTGTGTGTGTACGCATGTGGATTTCTGTGTGTGTCTTTATGTATTTGTGTGTATGTTTGTGTATTGGTGTGTGTGTGTGTGTGTCTCTGTGTGTGGGTGTGTGTTTGTGTATGGTGTGTGTGTGTGTGTGTGTGTGTGTGTGTGTGTGTGTGTGTGTGTGTGTGTGTTCAATATAGGCCACAAAAATCCTTTATAGAGAGAGAGAGAGAGAGAGAGAGAGAGAGAATTACTAATAAATCAGAAAAAGCATCAATAATGTGACAGCTGTTTGAGTATTGGTTGGTTGGTTGATTGATTGGTTGATTGGTTGATTGATCTTCTGGCTCTTTGAGTCTTTGTGTCTTCTGAGAGGAGGAGACACTCCGACTTTTATTGGAGAATAAAAACTCAACGGGAGACCTTTACACTGAAAGGTCACGGCCCTTCAAAATAAAAGTTTACTGCCGAGCTGCAACAAAGAGAAAATTAGTGGTTCAGTCAGAGGACAGAAAACACAAGAACACACGAGTTCAAAGTGCCTAAACGTGTCTAAACGTGCACGTGTTTCTGCTTCAAACATTTAAATCCTACATCTGAAGTTTTTAGGGTAAAGTTGAGACTCTTTTTAGGATAAAGTTGGGACATTTTTAAGGATAAAGTAGTAAATTTCCAGTATAAAGTCAAACACACATTATAATTAGTCTTTATGTAAAAACTCCCTTTTTATTTATTTTTTATTAATTTATCCACTTAAAAATGCTCCGGCCTCCATAGACTTTAATGCACTATATAAAAAGTCTTCATAAAATCTTCTCCCAGTTTATCTGCAGCCCATTTAACAGTTTCACATCTCACCAACAGTTAAATATCTGTAATTAACTTTCAAAATAAAAGTACCATCAATCATTCTTATTGTTTTTATTAAGAATATTAAGTTACAAGAGGTCAACTGTTTTACTTTATATCTAAACGGAGCTGTAACTATGAGACACACTTATTTACCCCCAGGTTTATGTTAATGCCCCTCATACATAAACACAGTGAAACCAGAGCTCCCATTCAATGTTAAACCCAGTTTGGGTGATAAGACGCCAGCTGCGTGGTTTGAGACCACACTACAAACCACCGGAGCGCACTTAAAGTGCCATAAAATACTTCGCCTGACTCCCGTTTGTAATGCAACCATCAACAACAGCCTCCGGAACGCGCCACAACGAATGACGCGCCGAACTCCGTTGAAAAATCCTCAAATTTAAAGAAGGATTGCGTCATTCGGATACGTCATCGCGTTGAAAACACAAAACGTTGTTAAGTGTAATAATAGGAATGACTCACTCTTTAATTCGGCTCAGTTT
>NC_041354.1:1105695-1108195 GCF_004354835.1 Perca flavescens | reverse complement strand
GTATTTGTGGTGTGTATTTGTGATTTAGGTGTGTATTTGTGTTGTTATTGTTGTGTATTTGTGATTTAGATGTGAATTTGTGTTGTGATTGTTGTGTATTTGTGTTGTGATTGTTGTGTATTTGTGATTTAGGTGTGTATTTGTGGTGTGTATTTGTGATTTAGGTGTGTATTTCTGTTGTTATTGTTGTGTATTTGTGATTTAGATGTGAATTTGTGTTGTGATTGTTGTGTATTTGTGATTTAGGTGTGTATTTGTGGTGTGTATTTGTGATTTAGGTGTGTATTTGTGTTGTGATTGTTGTGTATTTGTGATTTAGGTGTGTATTTGTGGTGTGTATTTGTGATTTAGGTGTGTATGTGTGTTGTGATTAAGGTGTGTATGTTTGTTGTGATTTAGGTGTGTATGTGTGTTGTGATTGTTGTGTATTTGAGATTTATGTGTGTATTTGTGGTGTGTATATGTGATTTAGGTGTGTATGTGTGTTGTGATTGGTGTGTATTTGTGATTTAGATGTGTATTTAGGATTTAGGTGTGTATGTGTGTTGTGATTTAGGTGTGTATTTGTAATTTAGGTGTGTATTTGTGGTGTGTATTTGTGATTTAGGTGTGTATTTGTGTTGTGATTGTTGTGTATTTGTGGTGTGTATTTGTGATTTAGGTGAGTATTTGTGTTGTTATTGTTGTGTATTTGTGATTTAGATGTGAATTTGTGTTGTGATTGTTGTGTATTTGTGATTTAGGTGTGTATTTGTGATTTAGGTGTGTATTTGTGTTATTGTTGTGTATTTGTGATTTAGATGTGAATTTGTGTTGTGATTGTTGTGTATTTGTGATTTAGGTGTGTATTTGTGGTGTGTATTTGTGATTTAGGTGTGTATTTGTGGTGTGTATTTGTGATTTAGGTGTGTATGTGTGTTGTGATTGTTGTGTATTTGTGATTTAGGTGTGTATTTGTGGTGTGTATTTGTGATTTAGGTGTGTATTTGTGTTGTGATTGGTGTGTATTTGTGATTTAGGTGTGTATTTGTGATTTAGGTCTGTGTTTGTGTTGTGATTGTTGTGTATTTGTGATTTAGGTGTGTATTTGTGGTGTGTATTTGTGATTTAGGTGTGTATTTTTATGTTGTGATTAATTGTATTTGTGATTTAGGTGTGTATTTGTGGTGTGTATATGTGATTTAGGTGTGTAGTTGTGTTGTTATTGTTGTGTATTTGTGATTTAGGTGTGTATTTGTGATTTAGGTCTGTGTTTGTGTTGTGATTGTTGTGTATTTGTGATTTAGGTGTGTATTTGTGGTGTGTATTTGTGATTTAGGTGTGTATTTGTGTTGTGATTGTTGTTTATTTGTGATTTAGGTGTGTATTTGTGGTGTGTATTTGTGATTTAGGTGTGTATGTGTGTTGTGGTTTAGGTGTGTATGTGTGTTGTGATTAAGGTGTGTATGTTTGTTGTGATTTAGGTGTGTATGTGTGTTGTGTTTGGTGTGTATTTGTGATTTAGGTGTGTATTTGTGATGTGTATTTGTGATTTAGGTGTGTATTTGTGGTGTGTATTTGTGATTTAGGTCTGTGTTTGTGTTGTGATTGTTGTGTATTTGTAATTTAGGTGTGTATTTGTGATGTGTATTTGTGATTTAGGTGTGTATTTGTGATGTGTATTTGTGATTTAGGTGTGTATTTGTGGTGTGTATTTGTGAGTTAGGTTTGTGTTGTGATTGTTGTGTATTTGTGATTTAGGTGTGTATGTGTGTTGTGATTTAGGTATGTATGTGTGTTGTGATTTAGGTGTGTATTTGTAATTTAGGAGTGTATTTGTGGTGTGTATTTGTGATTTAGGTGTGTATTCGTGTTGTGATTGTTGTGTATTTGTGATTTAGGTGTGTATTTTTGGTGTGTGTTGTGATTTAGGTGTGTATGTGTGTTGTGATTAAGGTGTGTATGTGTGTTGTGATTTAGGTGTCTATGTGTTGTGATTGTTGTGTATGTGTCTTGTGATTTAGGTGTGTATTAGGTGTGTATTTGTGGTGTGTATTTGTGTTGTTATTGTTGTGTATTTCTGATTTAGGTGTGTATGTGTGTTGTGATTTAGGTGTGTATTTGTGGTGTGTATTTGTGTTGTGATTGTTGTGAATTTTTGATTTAGGTGTGTATTTGTGGTGTGTATTTGTGTTGTGATTGTTGTGTATTTGTGATGTAGGTGTGTATTTATGGTGTGTATTTGTGATTTAGGTGTGTATTCGTGTTGTGATTGTTGTGTATTTGTGATGTAGGTGTGTATTTATAATGTTATATTTGTGATGTAAATGTGTTTTATATATTATTATATTTATGATGTAGGTGTATTATATTTATTATTATGTATTTATTATTTAGGTTAATGTATTTATGTTGTGATTATTTATGTATTTTATGATGTAAATTATTATATTTATAATTATGTATTTGTGATTTAAGTGTGTATGTGTGTTGTGATTATTTATGTATTTTTGTTTTGATT
>NC_041354.1:1069704-1097695 GCF_004354835.1 Perca flavescens | reverse complement strand
TGTTTGTGTGTGTGTGTGTGTGTATCTGTATGTGTGTGTGTGTGTGTGTGTGTGTGTGTGTGTGTTTCTGTGTCTGTTGATTTGTTTGTGTGTATGTGTGTGTGTCTGTATGTGTGTGTAAGTGTGTGTGTCTGTGTGTGTGTGTTGATTTGTTTATGTGTGTGTGCGTGTGTTTGTGTGTTTGTCTGTATGTGTGTAGGTGTGTGTGCATGTGTGTCTGTGCGTGTGTCTTTCTGTGTGTATGTGTGTGTGTGTGTCTGTCTGTGTGTACGTGTGTGTTGATTTGTTTGTGTGTGAGTGTGTGTGTAGGTGTGTGTGTGTGCGTGTGTGTAGGTGTGTGTGTGTCTGTCTCTGTCTGTGTGTTCGTGTGTGTTGATTTGTTTGTGTGTGTGTGTTGATTTGTTTATGTGTGTTTGTGTGTGTGTGTGGGTTTGTCTGTATGTGTGTAGGTGTGTGTGTGCATGAGTGTCTGTGCGTGTGTCTTTGTGTGTGTATGTGTGTGTGTGTGTGTGTGTGTGTACATGTGTCTGTGTGTGTCTCCGTGTGTGTGTGTGTGTGTGTGTGTGTGTGTCTCTGTCTGTGTGTACGTGTGTTGATTTGTTTGTGTGTGTGTATGTGTGTGTGTGTGTGTGTGTGTGCATATTCTTGCTCATAGATTATTGCAATTTCCTGATATTGACTTTGGTACCAGATGCTGGCTGGTTGATTTCCTAACTATGAGGTCACAGAGAACCCGGGTAAATAATATTTGATCTAAGGCCCTTATGTGCTCAACAGGGTCACCTCAGGGGTGTGTTCTGTCACCACTTCTGTTTGTGCTCTACACCAACGACTGTCAGAGTATGTTTGAATCAAGGCATATTATCAAGTATGCTGATGATTCTGTGATAATTAGTCTTCTGCAGGATCACGAGGCGGGACATGGTCCAGTTTTGGACGATTTTATCTTATGGTGTCAGGACTCATATCTACAACTCAACGTCTCTAAAACTAAAGAGATGTGTATTGACTTTCGTCGAAATCCTTCCACCACTGCTTCAACTTTGATTAATGGCACAGCGGTGGATGTGGTAAACCAATATAAGTACTTGGGCACCATTTTAGATGATAAATTGAATTTTGAGACTAATACAGACTATATATGTAAAAAAGCCAATCAGAGATTGTTTTTTTTTAAGAAAGCTGAAGGGGTTAAATGTTAACAGATCACTTCTGACAACTTTTTACTCATCTTTTGTTGAGTCAATCTTAACCTTCGCTATGATCTGCTGGTTTGGCAATTTGAGTGTAACCAACAAGAACAGACTGGGAAAAATTGTAAATATATCTCGGAAAATAATTGGCACTGACCTCAACAGCATTAGGTCGGTGTATGAGGCCAGGTCACTTGCCATTTTACAGCATATACTTGTCATCTTTTAAGTGTAGTGTACATGTGTATTTATGTTTTTATTTATTTACTATTTCAGGTTTTATGTGCTTTTTGTGTTAATGTTTATGTGTGGCTACATGTTGTGAACCAAATTGCCCCTCGGGGACATTAAAGACATTTCAACTTCAGCTTCATGTGTGTCTGTCTGTTTGTATGTGTATGTGTGTGTGTGTGTGCGTGTGTGTGTGCGTCTCTGTCTCTGTGTGTGTGTCTCTGTGTGTGTGTGTGTGTGTGTGTGTGTGTCTCTGTCTGTATGTGTGTGTGTGTTTCTGTGTGTGTCTGTGTGTGTATGTTTGTGTGTCTCTGTGTGTCTGCATGCGTGTGTGTGTGTTTGTGTTCCTGTGTGTGTGTGTGTGTCTGTCAGTTACTTTACATGATAGATGAGTTGGGAGAGTTCTGGAACATTGATAATATCACCATAGCAACTAACCAAACTTTACCAAAACATGACTTCTCTATCTCATCATTGAAGGAAACTTTGCAGCATCAGCTCATCTAATCAATGTCCTTACATGACTCTAAAACGACAGAGGCTGATGTGTCTTCACACCTCATTCAGAGACGAGAGAGGGGTGTGTGTGTGTGTGTGTGTGTGTGTGTGTGTGTGTGTGTGTGTGTGTCCACATCCGTGAAATTTCGTTCACCCAACTCCACAAGACTCCATGTAAATAATCACTACTTTCATCATTGTAAAACACACTTCATTCAAAGTGGACAGAAACTAAATAAAACTACCAAAAGACGTCTTGGTTCATCTTTCCACTGTTCCAACAATCACCACTCTGGTTTGGTTGAAATAAACCCTTTATTCACCAATTTACATGTGGAGATATGCTGGCTCTACACAAGCTAAACGTCCTGATTATTTACATGGAGTCTGGTGGAGATATGCTGGCTCTATACACGCTAAAAGTCCTGATTATTTAAATGGAGTCTGGTGGAAATATGCTGGCTCTATACACGCTAAAAGTCCTGATTATTTACATGGAGTCTGGTGGAGATATGCTGGCTTTATACACGCTAAAAGTCCAGATTATTTACATGGAGTCTGGTGGAGTTATGCTGGCTCTATACACACTAAAAGTCCTGATTATTTACATGGAGTCTGGTGGAGTTATGCTGGCTCTATACACACTGGATGGCTAACAATTTTCTTCAGTTAAATGATAACAAAACTGAAGTTATTCAAGTTATTGTCTTTGTCTCCTCAAAATCCAAAACTGCCATCCCTGCCGACCATGATCCCCTTGCCCCCTATGTTAAATCCCATGCACGTAACTTGGGTGTTATTTTAGACTGCCATCTTAACCTGGAGAAACAAATATCATCTGTTGTAAAGACCAGTATTTACCAATTAATAATTTCCAAACTCAAGTCTGTTCTGTCATACAATGATCCTGTAAAAGTCATCCATGCCTTCATAACCTCCTGTCTAGACTATTGTAACTCTCTCCTTCGGTCTCCCCTGACTATGGTGGCACGGCTTCAGATGGTCCAAAAAGCAGCGGCTAGGCTGCTCACGAACACAAAAAAGCCTGAACACATTACACCTGTCCTAGCCTCCTTGCACTGGCTCCCAGTCCAATCTAGGATACGATTTAAAATACTGTTAATGGTTTTTAAATCTCTTCACGCCCTGGCCCCCAGCTACATAGCAGATATCATTAATCACCACGTAGCCCCCAGGTCCCCCAGACCCTCCAGCCAAGGCCTCCTCCATGTCCCACGGTCCTGGTTTAACCAAAAAGGTGACCGAGCCTTTTCTGTTGCTGGCCCTCAGCTGTGGAACCGACTGCCACCCGACATCAGAAATTACCCCTTCAATTGCGATATTCAAAGCCAGGCTCAAAACTTACCTTTTTATATTGGCCTTCCCGGCATCTTAATTGTCTTATCCTGCTATGTTTGTAATTAGGTGTTTGTCTTTTGATGTCGTTTTAACCTAAATCTCTGATTTGTAAGTTTATTTTATTTTATTTAGCGGCAACAACAGAACTTTTAGTGGAAGCTAACTGACAGAAACTCACTTTTTGTTGGTCTTGACTGGTGTGTGTGTGTGTGTTTATTTTGTGTGTCTGTGTTTGTGTGTCTGTGTGTGTGTGTCTTTCTGTGTGTGTGTGTGCGTCTGTTTATGTTTGTGTGTCTTTCTGTGTGTGTGTGTGTGTGTATGTGTGCGTCTCTTTATGTATGTGTGTGTGTGTGTGTGTGTGTGCATGTCTCTGTGTGCGTGTATGTGTCTGTGTGTGTGTGTGTGTGTTGTTTGTGTGTGTCTCTGTGTGTATTTGACTGCATTTCCCAGACTTAAGAATTATAACTTCTGACTTATTTTTTTAACTTGCAAATAATAATATAGTTCAGATACTTTTAATATGAATATGTAAATATACATATAAATAAATAGTATTGTGGTGGCAAATTTCATTTTAACCATTTGTTTAATGATATTAACCATTGGTTTAATGATTGTTTCATAACGCCACAAGATTTAGCTTCTTCATGTGTAGATTCAAAAGGCTCCAAGTGAAATAGTTGTCAACCGTGAACTATAGCCCAGTAGAATTATTTAGTTTTACTAGTTTGAACCTTCTCACATTGTTGACTTTTTAGCAGACGAAGTCGAGAAGGCCACAAACCGTGTCTCCTTCTGCCTCCTGAGATAAACTGTTGTTTAGGCTAATGAAAATAACAGGAAGGTGAGACAATGGTGTGACTGTTAATGATGTCTCTTTTCAACTATGGCCATGCTAAAAGATACATTTAGAGTGGTGGCTTAACAGAGTTTCTTCACTACATGATGTTTGGATTTTTAGACTTTAGGTTAGAAAGACATTTTCAGTTGTGCTGCGTGTACCTTTAAAACGGTTTTCTCCATTTGCAAATGTAAATTTATTTTTTTATTTTTATTTTATTTAACCTTTATTTAACCAGGAAGAAACTCACTGAGATTAAAAATCTCTTTTTCAAGAGTGTCCTGGCCAAGGCAGGCAGCAGTACAACCACACATACAGTACATGCAAATACAAAATACACAAAAACACTTAGAACACAAAACAACTGAAACAGCAAATCCCTCAAAGTCAACCACAATCTTAACCAAATCAGGTAAAACATCTACAACCAGATGTGACTGCCTCCAAGTCAAACAACATCCTCTTAAAAACGACCAATTAGACTAGTTCAGTAAGTTTCATGGATTTCTGTAACTTGTTCCATGTAGAGGGAGCAGCAAAGTTAAAGGCCTTTTTCCCCAGAAAAAGTAAATAAATACTCACAGACCAAACTTTGGTTTAATTCTCAAACGATCGTTATTAGTTTTGATTTTATCATGAATATCACTAACGCTGCTGCTTCAAGGAAAACTTCCACCACAGTCCTATTGAAACCAAGGTCCTAGCAACATTACTGGAACAAATACAACTATTCACAGAATTAAATAACAAAATTGGCTGTGTCTCAAACCGCCTACTTGCACAATTCAAACGTGTGGGTCTCTGTGTGTGTCTGTGTGTGTATGTCTTTTCAAATCATCTGTTAACCTAGCAATTCATCAAATCCCCCACAGTAATCCTGTAGCTTTCTTGTGCACATATTTAACATCCAATACTGCAGTGATTTATATGCTATAGCGACAACCATCAATACATCATTCTCTATTGTTTATAACCATACCATTTACTTCACAAACATGGCCGGTTATAATAACCACGCAACACATATGTCTTTGTTAACTATGTGTGTTTATTGAGGTAAAAATATATGTAGGGTAACAAATAATCTTGGTCTTACCAGCATGTGCTCTCTTTCTTGTATAAAAGAAAGTTTGCCACAATCCTCTGGTTTAAATGACGCTAGTTCCCCAGCCTGCCTATGGCCCCCGCAGTGGCTTAGAAATGGTGATAGGTGTAAATTTCGGGACAGAGACTTCAGATATAGTATTAGGGGACCACTAAGGTCTATATAAAATAGACTTCAGATACAGTATTAGAGGACCACTAAGGTCTATATAAAAGAGACTTCAGATACAGTATTAGGGGACCACTAAGGTCTATATAAAATAGACTTCAGATACAGTATTAGGGGACCACTAAGGCCTATATAAAAGACACTTTAGATACAGTATTAGGGGACCACTAAGGTCTATATAAAATAGACTTCAGATACAGTATTAGGGACCACTAAGGCCTATATAAAAGACACTTTAGATACAGTATTAGGGGACCACTATGGTCTATATAAAAGAGACTTCAGACACTGACATAATTTCCTTGACCCCATTATACTCTACATACCCCATCAAATGTTCTTTTCATTGTTGCCTCCTTGTGATGTGTAGCAGGGGGAATGAGGACCCAAATGCAGAGGGAGGCAGACAGGCAGGAGACGGTTGTACTCAGGGATTTAATACCAACAAAAAACGGCAGTACAAGGACTGGAACACTCACAAAATAATAAACTGACGGGCAAAACATAGGCAGGAGCAAATGGGCACATGCAGGAACGAACACAGGGCACAGGGAGGAAACACAAGACAATCTAACAAGAGACAAAGGGAACACAGAGGCTAAATACATGAGGGGACGAGTAAATCAGGAACAGGTGAGACAACAGGTGAAATACATCAGGGCGGGGCAGGACAATCAACAAAGGAGGGAAAACACAGGAAGTAAACTGGACAAGACAAGACAGAAAACCAGACTATCAAAATAAAACCAGAAACAGAACACAACCAGGAAAATCACAACACAGAACAAAAAATACACAGACCACAATACACAAAACTTCAACAGCTTCAATACAACCGGGAACAGAAATACACAGAAAGAATATACAAACACAGGAAACCCACAGAAATCAATAATACAGACAACAAAAATAAGCAAATAGGTAACAGAACTGTCCATAGCCATCACACTCCTATTTATTAAGCTAATCTAATACTTTTTAACCTTCAAACTTCCTTCTTCTTTTCTCCTTATTATTTTATTTTATTGTATTTTAATTTTCACGGCTGCCAGACAACCACCTGACCAGTGCATAAATAAATTGGGCTCCTCCTTCAGCTCCTCTCCTCACATGCTGTCTTTATAGATAGAAAAGGGCAAAAGCCCTGAACTATCACCCATGCACAAGACAAACTGACTGACTGTTAGACAAGTATCAGACGATCAACACTCACCATGACATGCAGCAGCCTCAAGCAGAAGAGTCTCAGGCTCCGAGCCAGGTCCCCAAAATATAGAGCGCTCCTTTAATGAGTCAACAGGAAGAAACAGACCATAATAAGTTCATGTTCAAGGATATTGTCATGTGCATTTAAAAGTACAAAGTTCAGAGAGAATGCAATGAAATGTGCTTTGCCCTGCTCCTCCCTTCTCATAAACACTATCAATATAATTTGAATAAAATATAATGAAATGAACTGAATACATAGTACAAGATACACACCCACAAATACACACATATATACAAATAGACACACAAACACAGACACTCAGACACACACATAGATACAAATACACAAACACATACACACACACACAGACACAACACACAAAGACACACAGACACACACACACACAGACACACACATACATACACACACACAAACATACACACACATACACACACACACACACACACACACACACACACACACACACAGTGACACACACATACATACACACACACACACACACAAACACACACATTTCTTCCTTGGATAGGGGTCCAGTTGCCATTTTGGCGAGAGATGTGTATGCATGACTTTTGTCACTTTTATGCATTTTGTTTAGAGTGTGGGATTGGGAATGTGTGGGTGATATTTGAACTAAAAAGTGCTCAGTGTTACTGAGTTAGTGAATGTGACATAGTGCAGTGATTTTCATTGAGACACCTTTACATGACTCTAAAACCACAGAGACTGACGTCATACACACATTATTCAGAAAAGAGGGAGAGGGGTGTGTGTGTGTCTGTGTGTGTGTGTAATTGTGTGTGCGTAACAGTGTGTGTGTATGTGTTTGTGTTTGTGTTTATGTAATTGTGTATGTATGTATGTGTGTGTGTGTGTGACAGTGCAGTGATTTTCATTGAGACACATTTACATGACTCTAAAACCGCACACAGATGCTGACGTGATGTCATACACACATTATTCAGAGAGGAAAGAGAGGGTGTGTGTGTATATGTGTGTGTCTGTATGTGTGTGTGTGTGTGTCTGTGTGTGTGTGAGAGAGTGTGTGTATGTATGTGTGTCTCTCTGTGTTTGTGTGTGTGTATATTGTACTACTGTTCAGGTCATTTTATTATATTTTATTCAAATTATATTGACAGTGTTTATGAGAAGAGGCTCAGGGCAAAACACATGTCATTGCATTATCTCTGTACTTTGTACTTTTACATGCACATGACAATACACTTGAACTTGTTATGGCCTGTTTCGGCCTTTTTAGGTTAGGAATAATTGCTTTAAAGTTTCCTAAATAACTCATTAAAGGAGGGCTCTAGATTTCAGGGGACTTGTCCGGAGACCAACTCCACCAGAGCCTGAGACTCTTCTGATTGAGGCTGCTGCATGTCATGGTGAGTGCTGATTGGCTGATACTCATCTAACATCTACCAACCAGATACTGTTGTGGGTGGGACATGAAGTGAGACTCAGTGGTGAGTGTTGATTGGTTGTTAGTCGTCTAACATCTACCAATCAGATAGTGTTGTGGGTGGGACATGAAGTGAGAGTCAGTGGTGAGTGAAACGGGAGCAGAGGGAGAGACTCAGAGCTGTAGCTGAGACAAAGTACAACACCTTTTATTTCATTAACTTTATTATATATATATATATATATATATATATATATATATATATATATATATATATATATATATAAATAATGGGAACTGCTGCTTGTTGTTGCCGTTGGGATCTTCTTTTTGGGGTTTTGATATTTACATCTTAATGTTCTTTTATTCAGCACTTTGGTCGGATTAATGTGTGTTTAAATGTGCTCTAGAAATCCACTTAACTTACTGAAAGTTAACATAAGAAACATTTTACAGACCCAGAGATATGTTGCTTATAATAATTATTCAGAAATCACAACCAGAACAAGTTTTATAGTTCATTAATAATGTTTATTAAACAGACGATGGATTATAGATATAGACCAAGATGTAATAACAGGTTTATAACATTGACAACACTGCAAGATACAACTATTATAAATGCATTAAAGACAATTCATATTCCTTCATATATAATATACATCACATAATGTTTAGATTCAAAATACATCTGGAAAACACACACACACATTCAAGAAAAGATCAACTAACTCAATATATATACAAGATATTATCATTTACATATATACACAACATACTAATACAGACAAATATTCACTTCTAACATTGAAAACTTATTTTATACCATTATAATAATAATTATTGGATATTTATGTCTTATTTCCCATCATTTCTGTTTGTTGTTTCTGTCTTTTAAGTTCTAGTTTAAATGTTTTCTCTGCATGAATGTGTCCCATCCCTTGTTTTAAAGCCAGTGTATACCAGGCTGTATTAAAGCCAGTGTATATCAGGCTGTATTAAAGCCAATGATGAAATGATCATATATGCATATTAAGTGTGTGTGTGAGGTGAAAGCTGAGCTCCTCTCCGTGTCCTCAGGTTCACAGCGACTACAGCAGCACAGAGCATCAGCAGCAGGACACTGAGCACTGAGCATCGCACTTTGAAGAAGGTGGAGTAAATCCCAAAGGGCTCCATGTACACTAACACAGTTCTCTCTGTTGACACACACTGATAATCATATTCGTCATAAACTACACACCAGTACTCCCCTGCGTCTCCCACTGAGATATTAGAGATAACCAGGCTCCCATTATCACGGTACCAGCTCACTCTGCTCATTCTCTGATCAGACTCTACACTAAAGATTCTTCCCTCTGTTCTGTTAGACTTGATAAACCAAACATGCCTCTCACCCTTTCCCCAATCAGTACATCTGAGAGTGACTTCTTCTCCCTCTGAGAAAAGCTCTACAGCAGGGGGGCCAAATTTGGGACACACATACAGATCATACTGTTGCTCTCTCATAGAGGTTTTACAGTAGTACCGACCTGAGTGATTTAACATTAGAGATGAAAACACCAGCGAGTAGTTTTGGTCTATTGAAGGAACAGTCTGGTTTAGTTGTCCTAGGTCAGAGGAGATCTCATTAGACCAAAGTGGGGGCTGTTCATCAGTGGAGTCAGTGATAGAGCACGGCAACACAGCGGTCTCTCCCAATGAGCGGTGGATTGTCTCAACCTGTAGGTCCAACAGAACAGCGTAAACATAGTCAAACTGTAGGTACAACTCTACAGTGTGACTTCTAACACACTGCTGTTGGTTCATCACCAGACACCTGTACCGTATAAATTCGTCTGTTGCTGTGAGGTCGAAAACACGAAGAACTGATGTGTTTGTCACCACTTGGTATTTTTCTCTAACATTGTCCATCACTGATGTCATCTTGTCCCCAAAAACTCTGCTCCATGTTTCATAATCATATCTAGAGTCCTGTTTGAGCCACTGGATATCCAGATTATTAGCTGCTCCCTTACATGGCAGGTCCACTGTTTCTCCAAGTCTCGCTACAATAAAGCTGCCATCTATTGAAGTACAAACAGTAATACTGATGTTGTTCTCATGCGTCACGTTGCCCTCAGTCCAACACTCCTCTCGGTACGGGCCGGAGTCTGAATGGGTCAGGCGGCGGATGGTGTAAGAAGAAGTTTTCACCGAGCTGACAAGTCGTTGTTTCAGGTGTTGAGGTACTGAGGAGCTGTTGGACCAGAGGTCAGAGGTGTTCCACAGGACAAGCTTCTCCTCACCAACACATCTGGAGATCAGGCAGGAGGTGGTGTTCTCGGGTAGGATGAAGGTGTAATAGGGCCATCCTTCCTGTCGGATGATGATGCGTTCTTGTGCATGGATGTAGTTGATGAGAGCAAACAGCAGGAAGGAGAGCTCTGTGACTGCAGCCATTCTGCTCCGAGGTCGACAAACACTGACACCACTCAGCTCATATACGCTCTACACCTCTAACCCTCATCAGCTGCTGCTCTTTATCTGGTATCACACATGACTTCTTTATCTCATCATCAGGGGAGGTGTGTGTGTGTGTGTATTTGTGTGTTTGTCTGTGTGTTTGTGTCTGTGTGTTTGTGTCAGTGTGTGTGTGTGTGTGTGTGTATTTGTGTGTGTGTGTGTGTGTGTGTGTGTGTGTGTGTGTGTGTGTGTGTCAGAACCAGTTACATGAAAGATGATATCACCATAGCAACTAAACTAAGTTTACCAAAACATGACTTCTTTATCTCATCATCAGAGGAAACTTTGCAGCATCAGCTCATCTAATCAATGTCCTTACATGACTCTAAAACCACAGAGGCTGATGTGTCTTCACACCTTATTCAGAGACGAGAGAGAGGTGTGTGTGTGTGTGTGTGTCTCCACATCCGTGAAATTATGTTCGCCAAACTCCACCAGACTCCATGTAAATAATCAGTACTTTTATCACCGTAAAAAACACACTTCATTAAAAGTGGACAGAAACTAAATAAAACTACCAAAAGCCGTCTTGGTTCATCTTTCCACTGTTCCAACAATCGCCACTCTGGTTTGGTTGAAATAAACCCTTAATTCACCCATTTACAGTACAGGCCAAAAGTTTGGACACACCTTCTCATTCAATGCTTTTCCTTTTTATTTTCATGACTATTAACATTGTAGATTCTCACTGAAGGCATCAAAACTATGAATGAACACATATGGAATTATGTACTTAACAGAAAAATGTGAAATAACTTTGCAGGTTTCAAAGTTATCAAAAAAGCAAAGAGTGGCTACTTTGAGGAATCTAAAATATAACACGTTTTCAGTTATTTCACACTTTTTTGTTAAGTACATAATTCCATATGTGTTCATTCATAGTTTTGATGCCTTCAGTGAGAATTTACAATGTAAATAGTCATGAAAATAAAGAAACACATTGAATGAGAAGGTGTGTCCAAACTTTTGGCCTTTACTGTATGTATATATATATATAATAGCTAAAATCCCCATAAATAAAGTCCATGGAGGTGAACTCCAGGTGGGTCATCATTGTTGCTCTCTGGGCTCAGTTAAACTGTGTTTGGGTAGAGGGCTCAGTGGGAAAATAGGTTTCCAGACAACAAGAGAAAAGACAGCTCAGCTGCAGAGAGCAAGAGGAGTCCCTGAGTGTTTTCAGCAGCAGCAGATATGAATCTGTTCTCAGTGGTTATTAGAAATCATAAAAAACTTTTGACAGCCAATCAACACTTCCTTTTCTGCAGCAGACGGGCTGTGTGGGTTTCTGCTCTGCAGACTTTCTCACAGTAACAACACAATATCAGTTACAACCATCTCCACTCTGGTTAAAGAATCATTCCAGGAACTGGAGTTTGATTTCAGCTCTCAGTATTCACTCTCTCAGCTTGGATCTGTGTCAGTAATCTGAGAAAAAAAATGTAAATGGACTGTTTTTATATAGTACAGGAACCATTCACCATTCACACACATTCATATGCTGTGGCCGCCGTACAAGGTGCCACCTACTCATCAGATAAACACTCACACACATTTACACTGCGATGCGCAGCATCTTGGGGCAACTTGTCTTGCAACATGCAACTGCAGGGCCAGGGATCGAACCAGTGAGCCACAGCCGCAGCTCAAATCAAAAAGAAAAAAAAAATAGTGAATAAAAAAACAACCATGTGCAGCATATACAAAACCACAACCATCACATAAATTATATAAATCTTTACGAATAAAGCAAAAAAAATAGCAAAGATATAAAGCGAATAAAAGTAGTACAACTATTTTTCCCCTTAAATGATAAATAATTGTCAACTAAAGCTCTGATTCATAAAACAGTGGATATTATGAATAGGAATGTGTAGTAATACATCATTATTATACATACACATAAACGCTTTAAGCTACATTGTGTAAAAATTACTCCCATTTAGCGTTGAGATCATATATCATATATCAACTCTCTCTCGCCACGCAGTATTGCAGCTACAGTAGCCTTCACGCTTCAAAAAGAAAAGGTGTACAAAAGGCCGTCTATCAGCCGTCATTGTTGGAGTTCATATGTTCTCTTAATACATCCACGAGTTCATACGTTCTCTTAATACATCCACGAGTTCATACGTTCTCTTAATACATCCACGAGTTCATACGTTCTCTGAATACATCCACGAATTCATACGTTCTCTTAATACATCCACGAGTTCATACGTTCTCTTAATATATCCATGAGTTAATACGTTCTCTTAATATACCACATGAAAGGTGGAGCAGTATGTCCTGTATGTCCCTTACCAGCTAATGTATTTCAAGATGGTGCATCAATATGGAGCATCTACCCCAGTTCATGCAAACTCAAATGTAAAATTCCAAGCTAATAGGAATACTTGGAATTGATGGTGGTGGTAAATATTCATGAAAAAGGACGAGTTGGTGAACGGGCAACACAGATTTAGATAATGGACAACTACAAACGTTACACACTGGGGCTTTAAGAAGTCGACCGCAGTATTTTCCAAGAATAAGCAGTACATCTGTTATCACTGATCAGAGCAGACAGATCACAAACCACAGAGATAAACAAGTCACCTTGTTGTTTCGCCCCCTCAAAAACACTTCTGCATCTCTAAAAGCAGAGCTAGAGCTTCCATGTTAACATGTTGACATGAAACAACCTATCGGTGCACCGCGGGAACTCAAGCTTTTGGAAACACAATCATAATTTACATAACCAACCATACAGGTTCATTTCATCTTAAGGGGAGACTCTGCAGGTGAATGGGTTAAATAATGTAACTAATACATATATCACCATAAACCTTCCCTATTTGATTACTTTATTGAGATAATTTATATTTTTATGACAAGTTTTCAAAAATTTCATGAATATCTTTTGGTAAATTTAGGAGAAATCTACAGACACATATAAACAAAGTGTAGTAAAATAAATGTTTTCATTCCACTAATCTGAAAGAAGACATGTTAACACATTTTAGATTGTCCTCGTCATTTTGAATACATTTGCCATATTTTCTCTTATTTTATTTTGTTGTAATAAATATTTGTTCGTCTCTGTGAGCTGCCTGTGTTAACTCTTAACCCTTGTGTTAGGTTGTGTAATGTAATTTAGTTAATTAAATTATTTTTTGGGGGGTTCCTTCCTTGATATACTCACCCATATACCTGTGTGTTCCTCTCTGTATATGAGTTTACTTGTTATGTGGGAGCAGGGAATGTGGACCCAAACGCAGAGAGAGGGAAGCAGGCAGGCAGGAGGTGGTCAAACTCAGGGATTTATTAACAAAAGCGGCAGTACAAAGACTGGGAAACACTCAGAGTCTCGCAAGGAAAAACCAAAAGCAACAGACAAATAATCCACAACAGTCTGACGGCAACACACAGGCAGGAACAAACAGGAACAAACGCAAAACGATCTGACAAGAGACACAGGGAACACAGAGGCTAAATACATGAGGTGATGGGTAAATCAGAAACAGGTGAGACAACAGGTGAAGCACATCAGGGCGGGGCAGGACAATCACAAAGGAGGGAAAACACAGGAAGTAAACTGGACGAGACAAGACAGAAAACCAGACTATCAAAATAAAACAGGAAACAGAAAAGACAGAAAACATGAATTCAACTAAATACAGAAACTTGACAACACTAGACCACGCAAGGGGGAACAGGGAACACAGGAATTGAAGGGAAATTTCACTGCTGGAAAGCTGAATATATCTTTAAATTGGGTCACTAATGTAGTAGAAATGTGAAAAGAAAATTGAAATTGGTGCCTTCTAGGCCGAGATAAGCCAGAAAAAGAAAACGTGTTTTTGGCTCATATGGATGAAAGACACCAAATCCCAAAATGCACTTGCTTTGCTGCTGTATGAGGCCACTCCCATGCCACGCCTACCCTTTACAGACAGACAGTGAGACGATCAACTCAACAAGTGTGTTTTATTGTCATTTCAACCATATACACGAAAAAACGTTTCACCGTGGCTCAAGTGGTGTTACGCATTTAAAACATGCTTTTTTTTTGCCACAGCTGATACATTATCCGGACTTCTTTCAGCGGATTGATTGATAGCTCCAGAGTGAACAGAACTGTGTCCATGGCAACGCTCTGCTATGCATGGCAACGGTGTGTTATCCTTAGCAACGGTCTGTTATCAAGAAATAACAGACCGCAATCTACATTAATTTAACCAAGCCATGTAATAAAAGAAGGCTAACTTATAGCTACTAGCATTAGCTCTTGGTGGGCTGTGGTATAAACATTGAGTATAAACACAGCCGTACATTTGCGTGGGATGTAGCTAGAATTGTCGGCATTTTACAGTCACAAACTCCACCAGCAGTTAGCAGTTAGTTGGATACAAATCACCCCATTTCTGCAACAGGAAGTCCGGGGTAACACAGCCCACCTCCACTAGTAGTCTTACCCAGTGACAGCTAACTGGCTTAAATTCAACTTAAAATTAGCACTGGCGTTTTTTCTGACAGATGCTATTTTGTCAATAAAATAACAAAGAAATTTCTCACATGTCATGATTGAAATATCTGTCAGAGCAGAGGTGTGTGGATTCACAACAGAGTTTATTACATTAAATAACACTCTGGATTCATGGCAACTGCCGGCTATGACAGATGAGAGATGCTGCATCTTTGCCACCTTCACAGCCTTCTGGTATGTGGCTAGACTGTCCCTTAATAAACCCAGTGAAACATGTAAATTGTCCTTCTTACATCTTCGTTCAGCTTGTTTGCAATGTTGCCTAAGGGCCCTTGTGGTGTCATTTAGCCACGGGTCTGCCTTAGGTTTAATAGATTTAATCCAATGAGGGGCAACAGAGTCTAGGATTTCAGTGCATGTGGAATGGAACACAGAGAGAATGTTATCTGGGGAAGAGGGAGATACCAGACCATTCTTTACATAAAACTCTGAGCCCACAAACGCAGAAGCAAACTCTCCAGCTGAAGAGGAGGTGATGCAGCGCTGCCTAAAAGCTGAGGAGACAGGCTTAATAGCGGGGGGTTGGACACTGATCTCGAACCTGATGGGGAAGTGATCTGAGATACCAGTTTCTGTTATTTCTGCAAGTGAAACTGAAAGCCCATAGGAGATGATGAGATCCAAGGTGTGGCCAAGATGATGTGTCGGACCTTACACACATTGATTAAGACCAAAAGAGTTCAAAAGTGTTTTAAAATCATGAGCCAGTGGATTTGACGGACAACACACATGGATATTGAAATCCCCACAAACCAGAAGCTTGCCATATTTAGGAACAACATCAGCTAAAAACTCAGAAAACTCACGTATAAAATCCTTGTTGAGTTTTGGTGGGCGATAAACAACTGCACACAACACAGGAGAATCCAGATCAGTCACAAACAGCTGAAGCTCGAAGCTATTATAACAGAATGCAGGTAATAACCTGCATCTGTACTCCTCTTTGAAGAGCGTGGCCAGCCCTCCGCCTCGACCTGACACTCTGGGCGAGTTGAGGAAAGAACAGCTGGGGGGGAGGAGCTCCGAGAAGGCGCTGTCATCACCTGGTTTCAGCCAGGTTTCCGTCAACAACAAAAAGTCCAGCGCATTGGTCGTAAAAAAGTCATTCAATATAAAAGTCTTATTTGTGAGTGATCTAGTGTTGATCAGCGCCATGCGAATCGGTCATACATCAGCAGCGGTGACACATTTCGAGTGACAAACAGTAGAAACAGACAAATCAACAATAATCCCAGCAGAGGTAAGCGGCGAGACACACACAACGGCGCCATCTTAAACCTCCCGGTAGATTGATTCCCTCCAACACAAGGGTTAACAGAAATGTATTCATGTTCTGGCCCTCTTTACCTTTCCCTAGGTGGCTTAGCCACTCATCAGGCCACCATTGTTAATAAGAACCTGTTCTTAATGACTATAATAATAATGATGTTATGTTTCTTTTCTTTTCTTTTCCTGTATGGGTCATTCAAATGTTTTAATATTGTCTGAATTATTGTTTTTTTTGGACCCCAGGAAGACTAGCCGGTTCAGGGGGGTGCCATAGATCACGGGGGTTGGGGAGCTAGTCTTTATCTGTTTTTGAGAGGTTGAAGTAAAAAAAAAATATTTGCACGTTTCAACAAATTATGATAATACACTAGAATATATAATGTATACAAAAGTCTGTATAAAAAATATATATTTTTGTTGTTGCTTAAAATTGGAGACAGGCTACTTAGTAGGCCAAACCTCCGGGACCTCTTAACCTGGGACCCTTGCTGTCATCAGGTCAGCTGCTAGCTGCTAACTTCTAGCTGGTAGCTGGTAGCTGGTAGCTGCTAGCTGTTAGCTGCTACCTGCAAGCTGCTAGCTGTTAGCTGTTAGCTGCTACCTGCTATCATCCTCGTCTTTCCTGCCGCCACGGCATCACTATTTTATGAATGAAACATGGCGGAGAAAGGGTTAAAGTGCTGATAACTCCTCTGTATCAAAAAGAAAGTCATGCTATATCTCGAGAGTTACCTCAACTTTGGTTTCGGAGGGGAGGGGGGGAGGGGTTAGCTTTTCTTAGACATGAGTAGGGGGGGCGCCAAGGAAAAAAGGTTGGGAGCCACTGGTCTAGGTGACAGCTAATGGGGATCCTTATAATAACCAATAAAATTATGATCACCTCTGTGCTCCTCCTGTTGGTACTTTAACACTGCTGCCCTCTGGTGGCTGCAGAGACTCACTGCTTCAAACTACACGTCTTGTTTATTTATTTGTGTTTTTCTTGTCTCTTTTTTGTTGTTTCTTGTACGCCAACCCGGTCTCACGGCAGTTCGTGTAAATGTCACGTTATTTTTAATCGATTGATACGTGTTCACGGGGACGTTTCTCTCGTTGTTTTCGTGGTGGCGAGCACGAAATACCCTACGGGGAAAGGACGCCTCACACACCGGGAGATGGCTGCTGGGGACGCACGACAATAACAGGACGGTTGTGATTAGGAAGACTACGGGAAACTAAACACAATCCCCACTCACCCGGGTGAAATTGTTACGTAATTTTGATCTTTTAATTTGTGTACAGGGACTCAAATTTCTTGTTTATTTCGAGGTGGTCTCCATGAAATTGGTGTGTGACCATTTCACGAACTGAGGGCGATAGCTGCCATGAGACTGGGCTGCTCTGGGGACACAACAACAGCTTCTAAACTGACCTTTGTTGATCTGAGATGAAGACAGATTCAGCCGCTGCATCACAGGCTATGTTTACACAGAAACGATCTGAAGAGAAAACGCAAAACTGGCGTTGCGTTATCACTTTTTATTCTGCGTTTAGACGAGCGTTATGGGGGGGAAATCTGTGTGCATATGGTGACGCAAAAGTGTGTGAAATTCGATGTAGTATGCACTCCAGGTGACTAGGTGGCACTGCCACACAACACCACCAAGGCACCCGCCTGCGTAGAACCTTCATTCTACTTCTCTCCTTAGTAGCGCGAAACCAAAACATGCCGAAGTGAACAACAAAAGCTTGCCTGGAAAGACGAGGAGGTGGAGTTGCATGTTTGTCTGATGATGACTGGCACAGTTGACCGTGATAAGCCACAACACAGCACCCACGGGAGCACTACCAATACCCTGAACCACAACACAGCACCCACGGGAGCACTACCAATACCCTGAACCACAACACAGCACCCACGGGAGCACTACCAATACCCTGAACCACAACACAGCACCCACGGGAGCACTACCAATACCCTGAACCACAACACAGCACCCACGGGAGCACTACCAATACCCTGAACCACAACACAGCACCCTCCTCTGCCCGCTGGCAGCTCGCTCTCTCTTTCTCTTCATCTGCAACGTTGTCGCCTGCTCTGGCTCAAATGAATAGCCTACATATCGTCATCGAACTATAACAACCTTATTCACATTGTTGAAATCATTTAAATATTGAGCCATTACATTGAAATTTTAACATGAGCCTATAATTTCTGTAGCCTACTCCGTAACAAAAGACGCCTGAGTCTGTGTGTCTGTGTGTGTGTGTGTGTGTCTCTGTATGTGAGTCTGTGTGTGTGTGTATTTGTGTGTTTGTGTGCTTAAGTCTGTGTGTGTGTGTGTGTGTGTGTGTGTGTGTGTGTGTGTGTGTCTGTGTGTGTGTATGTATGTGTCTCTCTGTGTGTGTGTCTTTCCAAATCATCTGTTAACAATACAGCCCAACACACCACCAGAGGGAGCCACTACACCACAAAGGAATGGCCACAAACCACAAGATACCAAAGCACCAGAGCAAACACCAGCACCCGTTCTCCCGTCCACCACCAGCATTACAGCAACAGCAACCTATCCAACCAACAGCCACCTATCCAACCAACAGCCACCTATCCAACCAACAGCCACCTATCCAACCAACAGCCCTACTGAAACCAAGGTCCTAGCAACATTACTGGAACTAATACAACTACTATTCCCAGAATTAAATAACATTGGCTGTGTTTCAAACCGCTTACTTGCACAATTCAAACATGTGTGTCCGTCTCTGTCTTTTCAAATCATCTGTTAACCTAGCCATTCATTAAATCCCCCACAGTAATCTCGTAGCTTTCTTGTGCACATATTTAACATCCAATACTGCAGTGATTTATATGCTATAGCTATAACCACCAATACATCATTCTGTATTGTTTAAAACCATACCATTTACTTCACAAACATGACCGGTTATAATAACCACACAACCTTTGTTAACTACGTGTGTTTTTTAAGTTTAAAAGGTAACAGAGGGTAACATATAATCTTGGTCTTACCAGCATGTGCTCTCTTTGTTGTATAAAGGAAAGTTTGCTGCGATCCTTGGGTTTAAATTACGCTATGACTTCCGGGGTAACATGAAGTTACCCAAATTTTGAGTAATACATGTATTAGCCATCAAGATATCTTGTGGCTTGGTGAAATGTTTGTGTGAATCATACAAATAATATTCAGTAAATGTTTAGCTTCATAAATATATTCATTTTGGCTGTTTTAAAGGTCCCATGGCATGAAAATGTCACTTTATTAGGTTTTTTAACATTAATTTGAGTTCCTCCAGCCTGCCTATGGTCCCCCAGTGGCAGTGGAAATAAATAGAGAGGGAAATAAGTAAAAGTATACTTATGAAATAAAAGTAACATGAAATAATTACATTTATTTTATTATTTATGTATTTATTGCCTCATTTATTTATTTCATGATTTATTTCAAAGGGATATTTATTTACTTATTCATATATTCATTCATTTGTTTATGTATTTATTCATTTATTCAATTCTGAATAAAAAGGCATTCCATATTTAAAGGGTTAAAATCCTGAAAATGATTGAGTGTTTGGTAGTTTTGAGCAAGTTAGAAGTTGTTTAAGTGATTTATGAAAAAAATAGCAGAAAAAAATATTGATACATGATGATTTAACAGCAGTTTTTGTGTACGTCAAAATTTTTTGCCAAGAAGGTGTCCAGAGGGTACAAAATGAATCAATCAAGTATAAAAAACATGTAAAAGTAAAAACACTGGATTTAAACATTGTGACCAAAAAGAGAGATTCTGACGAAATGTCATGCCCTAAGCAGTAACACAGCAAAAACTATCACAAAATGAAAATAAAAACTTGAGAAAAATGTACAAAAATACCCGAAGAGGGCATGAGGGTTACATGACTCATTAAAGGAGTGCGCTAGATTTAGGGGGACTGGCCCGGAGACGATTCTACTTGAGGCTGCTGCATGTCATGGTGAGTGCTGATTGGCTGTTACTCGTCCAACATCTACCAACCAGATAGTGTTGTGGGCGTGACATGAAGTGAGACTCAGTGGTGAGTGAAACGGGAGCAGAGGGAGAGACTCAGAGCTGTAGCTGAGACAAAGTACAACACCTTTTATTTCATTAACTTTATAATGAGATATATATATATATATATATATATATATATATATATATATATATATATATATATATAAAATGGGAACTGCTGCTTGTTGGTGCCATTGCGATTTTCTATTTTGGGTTTTGATAATTACATTTTAATGTTCTTTTATTCAGCACTTTGGTCAGATTAATGTGTGTTTAAATGTGCTCTAGAAATCAACTTTACTTACTGAAAGTTAACATAAGAAACATTTTACAGAACCAGAGATAAGTTGCTTATAATAATTAATCAGAAATCACAATCAGAACAAGTTTTATAGTTCATTAATAATGTTTATTAAACAGACGATAGATTATAGATACAGACCAAGATATAATAACAAGTTTATAATACTGACAACACTGCAAGATACAACTATTATAAATGCATTAAAGACAATTCATATTCCTTCATATATAATATACATCATCACATAATCTTTAGATTTAAAACAACATCTGGAACACACACACACACACTCACAGTCAAGAAAAGATCAACTAACTCAAAATATATACAATATAACATCATCTACATATATACACAACACACTAATACAGACAAATGTTCACTTCTAAAATTCAAATCTTATTTCATATTATTATAATAATAATTATTGGGTATTTATGTCTTATTTCCCATCATTTTTGTTTGTTGTTTCTGTCTTTTGTGTTCTAGTTTATATGTTTTCTCTCCATGAATGTGTCCCATCCCTTGTTTTAAAGCCAGTGTATACCAGGCTGTATTAAAGCCAGTGTATACCAGGCTGTATTAAAGCCAGTGTATACCAGGCTGTATTAAAGCCAATGATGAAATGATCATATATGCATATTAAGTGTGTGTGTGAGGTGAAAGCTGAGCTCCTCTCCGTGTCCTCAGGTTCACAGCGACTACAGCAGCACAGAGCATCAGCAGCAGGACACTGAGCACTGAGCATCGCACTTTGAAGAAGGTGGAGTAAATCCCAAAGGGCTCCATGTACACTAACACAGTTCTCTCGGTTGACAAACACTGTAAATATCGGTCATAAACTACACACCAGTACTCCCCTGCGTCTCCCACTGAGATATTAGAGATAACCAGGCTCCCATTATCATAGTACCAGCTCACTCTGCTCATTCTCTGTTCATACGGTACATTAAAGATTCTTCCCTCTGTTCGGTGTGACTTAATAAACCAATAATGCCTCCAACCCTTTCTCCAATCTCTGCATCTGAGAGTGACTTCTTCTCCCTCTGAGAAGAGCTCTACAGCAGGGGGGATAAATTTGGGGCACACAAACAGATCATACTGTTGATATCTGATAGAGGCTTTACAGGAGTACTGACCTGAATGATTTAACATTAGAGATGAAAACACCAGCGAGTAGTTTTGGTCTACTGAAGGATCAGTCTGGTTGTGTAGTTCTAGGTCAGAGTAGAGCAGTTTCATTTTAGACCAACGTGGGGGCTGTTCATCAGTGGAGTCAGTGATAGAGCACGGCAACACAGCACTCTCTCCCACTGAACCGTAGATTATCTCATACGGTAGGAACAACCATACAGTGTTACTGCTAACACACTGCTGTTGGTTCATCACCAGACATCTGTAGACTGTAAAGTCTGTTGTTGTGATGTTGGAAACACGAAGAGCTGATGTGTTTGTCACCACTTGGTATCTTCCTCTAACATTGTCCATCACTGATGTCGTCTTGTCCCCAAAAACTCTGTTCCATGGTCCATAATCATATCTAGAGTCCTGTTTGAGCCACTGGATATCCAGATTATCAGCTGCTCCCTCACATGACAGGTCCACTGTTTCTCCAAGTCTTGCTGTGATATCTCTCAGATCTACTGAAGAACAAACAGTAATAGTGAAGTTGTTGTCATGCGTCACGTTGCCCTCAGTCCAACACTCCTCTCGGTACCGGCCGGAGTCTGAATGGGTCAGGTGGAGGATGGTGTAAGAAGAAGTTTCCACCGAGCTGACCAGTCGTTGTTTCAGGTGTTGAGGTACTGAGGAGCTGTTGGACCAGAGGTCAGAGGTGTTCCACAGGACAAGCTTCTCCTCACCAACACACCTGGAGATCAGGCAGGAGTTGGTGTTCTCGGGGAGCTTGAAGGTGTGAGACCTTAATTTCTCTTTGATGAGGATCAGTTCTTGAGCATGGATGTAGTTGATGAGAGCAAACAGCAGGAAGGAGAGCTCTGTGACTGCAGCCATTCTGCTCCGAGGTCGACAAACACTGACACCACTCAGCTCATATACTCTCTACACCTCTAACCCTCATCAGCTGCTGCTCTTTATCTGGTATCACACATGACTTCTTATCTCAGCATCAGGGGGGTGTCTCTGTGTATCTCTGTGTGTGTGTGTGTGTGTGTGTGTGTGTGTGTGTGTGTGTGTGTGTGTTTTGTGTGTGTGTGTGTGTGTGTGTGTGTGTGTGTGTGTGTGTGTGTGTGTCTGTGTGTGTGTGTGTGTGTGTGTATTTGTGTGTGTGTATGTGTGTTACACTGTGTGTGTCTGTCTGTGTGTGTCTGTGTCTGTGTGTATGTCACTGTGTGTGTGTGTATGTGTGTGTAACGGTATGTATGTGTGTGTCTGTGTGTGTGCGTGTGTGTGTGTGTCGCTGTGTGTGTGTATGTGTGTTTGTTTGTCTCAATATCTGTGTGTCTATATGTGTGTGTGTATTTGTGGGTGTCTCTGTATGTATGTGTATCTGTGTGTGTGTGTGTGTGTGTGTGTGTGTGTGTGTGTGTGTGTGTGTGTGTGTGTGTACTGTACTGGAGTAAAAGTATGAAGTAAAAATAATACAAAAACAAAGCAATTTCCAAGTTTAAGCGTATTATTTTTGTCACTTTTGTACCCTAAATATATATTTTAGGTTTATAGAGAACAAAGAAAGGCAGAATCATTTTGTTTCAACCTACAGACATAGACCTTTTTGTTAAAGAGTAAGATCCAGGCCCAGGGACTACAGGTAAAAATTAGCTCTTGAGCTAAAACCTGGTACTATGCATCTCTCCCCTTGGGGTTAATGTTTATTGTACGCTGTCCCTGTCTCTTTAAATAAATAAACTAAACTAAAATCCTTTTAGTTTAACATCAGAAAAGTCCTGCTAAATCATCATAACCCAACCCACCAGACTCCATGTAAATAATCAGGACCTTTATCATCGTAAAACACACTTCATTCAAAGTGGACAGAAACTAAATAAAACTATCAAAAGCTGTCTTGGTTCATCTTTCCACTGTTCCAACAATCACCACTCTGGTTTGGTTGAAATAAACCCTTAATTCACCCATTTACATGTGGAGATATGCTGGCTCTATACACACTAAAAGTCCTGATTATTTACATGGAGTCTGGTGGAGATATGCTGGCTCTATACACGCTAAAAGTCCTGATTATTTACATGGAGTCTGGTGGAGATATGCTGGCTCTATACACACTAAAAGTCCTGATTATTTACATGGAGTCTGGTGGAGATATGCTGGCTCTATACACCCTGATTATTTACATGGAGTCTGGTGGGTTTGGTGATGTAGATTTTGGGGCTGTTTGATGTTAAACTAAAAGGATCTTACTCTTTAACTAAAAGGTCTATCTCTGTAGGGATCCATCACATAATGTTGTCAATCAATCAATCTATCAAAATGTATTTGTATTGCGCTTTACAACAACCAGCAGGTATCCAAAGTGCTTCACATCAGGAACTAAGAATAGAACAACATATCTTGCAATAAGAAGAATGAAATGTAGAAAACAGTAGAATCATAAAAAGGTTACATAGAAACAGGAAGATGAAATTGTCACACCACTTCTGAGTATTAAAAGCCATTCTAAACAGGTAGGTTTTGAGTTTAGACCTGAAAAGAGCAACATCTGTAGTTGTGCGAATAACAGGGGGTAACTTATTCCAGAGTCTCGGGGCAGCAACCGCAAAAGCCTGATCACCCCATCGTTTGTACCTTGACCTAGGCACTTCTAAAACCAGTTGGTTAGAAGACCGCAAGGACCGACTGTGCTCACGCAGGGCTAAAATCTCGGAGAAGTACTCCGTGTCACACACGTAGAATAATAATCTGAGTCTGTCAGTGGCAAAAACAGCTCTTTTAGTGGAAGCTAACTGACAGGAACTTGCTATTTTTAAATAATTGGTCTTGACTAGCGTGTGTGTGTGGATACGGATGTGGTGAGAATATTTTGTCAGTGTCAGTGGTATGTAGTGTTTGGAGTTACTGTGTGGTGGTTCACCGTCTTCGTGGTAATTTGACTGGTAGGGTTATAGAACGTAATGGTCGACTAAGGCCTCCTGTGACACGAACTAAGCGGTATGCTCTCTCTTATGTGTGTGTGTCTCTGTGTGTGTATGTGTGTTTGTGCATGTGTGTGTCTCTGTGTGTGTGTTTGTGTGTGTGTAGTGTATTTGTGTGTCTGTGTGTGTCTCTGTGTGTGTGTCGCTGTGTTTGTGCATGTGTGTGTCTTAGTTAGTGTGTGTTTGCATGTGTGTGTCTGTGTTAGTGTGTGTCTGTCTGTGTGTTTGTCTGTCTGTGTGTGTGTGTTTTGTTTGTGTGTGTGTGTATCTTGTATCTACGTATTCAGGTCATCTTATTATATTTTATTCAAATTATATTGATAGTTTTTATGAGAAAAAAGGGCCAGAACATTGATAATATCACCATAGCAACTAAACTAACTTTCCCAAACATGACTTCTTTATCTCATCATTAGAGGAAACATTGCAGCATCAGCTCTCTATCCAGTAATCAATGTCCTTTACATGACTCTAAAAGCACTGAGACTTACGTGACTTCATACACACATTATTCAGAGAGAGAGGGGGGGAGTGTGTGTCTGTGAGTGTGTACGTGTTTGTGTGTGTGTGTGTGTGTGTGTGTGTGTGTGTGTGTGTGTGTGTGTGTGTGTGTCTTGTACTATGTATTCAGGTCATTTTATTATATTTTATTCAAATTATATTGATCGTTTTTTTGAGAAGAGAGGAACAGGGCAAAGCACATTTCATTGCATTCTCTCTTTACTTTGTAGTTTTATATTTTTCTGTGTGTGTGTGTGTCTGTGTATGTATCTGTGTGTGTGTATGTGTGTGTGTGTATCTTGTAGTTTTACAGTTATTGTGTATGTGTGTGTGTGTCTGTGTGTGTGTCTGTGTGTATGTTTTCATGTGTGTGTGTTTGTGTGTGTCTGTGTGTGTATGTATGGGTGTGTGTCTGTGTGTGTATGTTTGTATGTGTGTGTCTGTATGTATGTATGTTTGTGTGTGTTTGTGTCTTTGTGTGTTTGTGTGTGTATGTGTGTATGTTTTTATGTGTGTGTGTGTATGTATGTGTGTCTGTGTGTGTATGTATGTGTGTCTGTGTCTATATCTGTGTATGTTTGTGTGTGTGTGTGTGTGTGTGTGTGTGTGTGTGTATCTGTGTATGTATGTATGTATGTATGTATGTGTGTGTGTGTCTGTGTGTGTGTGTATAGTTTCTATGACAAAAGAGGGCCAGAGCAAAGAACATTTCATTGCAATCTCTCTACTCTAACATCAAGTAGATGCCGGTCAGTCTGACATATGCCGGTTTTATGCTGGTCAAATTCATGCAACATCAGCACCACACGTGCACATGCAGGGTTTCCGCTACATGCATGTAGCAGCGGCGCACTGCCGCTCAATCAGCTGTTCATGAAATGTCATAAAGTCGTGATTACACACGGCTCTGCAGAGAACAGTCCGCCGCTCTCTCTCTCCCCTCAGAGGCTGAAAACCTGGAAAATGAAAACCGTACTCACGCGGGTCCAAGAAATATGACAGCTACAGCTTATTGGTGGAACGTGTGTGTGGGTGTGAGTATGTGTGTGTGTGTGTGTGTGTGTGTGTGTGTGTGTGTGTGTGTGTGTGTGTGTGTGTGTGTGAGTGTTTGTGTGTGTGATGAAATGAAGGAGAATCAGTTACATGAAAGATGAGTTGGGAGAGTTCTAAAATATTGAAAATATCGCCATAGCAACTAAACTAACTTTACCAAACATGACTTCTTAATCTCATCATCAGAGGAAACTTTTTAGCATCAGCTCTCTATCCAGTAATCATTGTCCTTTACATGACTCTAAAAGCACTGAGGCTTACGTGACTTCATTCACACATTATTGAGAGAGAGAGGGGGGGTGTGTGTGTCAGTGTTTGTGTATTTGTGTGTGTGTGTGTGTTTGTGTGTGTGTGTCTGTGTATGTATCTGTTTGTGTGTATTTGTGTGTGTGTGTGTGTGTGTGTGTGTGTGTGTGTGTGTGTGTGTATCTTGTACTTCGTATTCAGGTCATTTTATTATATTTTAGTCAAATTAAATTGATAGTTTTTTTGAGAAGAGAGGAGCAGGGCAAAGCACATTTCATTGCATTTTCTGCAATCTCATTCTCTGTACTTTGTAGTTTTACAGTTTTTGTGTGTGTGTGTGTGTGTGTGTGTGTGTGTGTGTGTGTGTGTGTGTGTGTGTGTGTGTGTGTGTGTGTGTGTGTGAGAGAGTGTGTACTGTAGTGGAGTAAAAGTGAAGGTTTCCAGAAATATAAATAACAAAACAAAAACACAGCAATTTATGGGTTTAATTGTGTTTTTTGTCACTTTTCTTTAAGTATTTTCCCACTTTTGTAGCATAAGTAAGAACGTGTAATCTCTATCTTTATGTTGTCCGTAGTAGGATTGGTGAATATATATCGTCTACGATAATATCGATAACGATGTGCAAATTGACACTATTGAGTATTCAAATTACTTCGAAAAAAACACTTCAAAACACACATTACAAGTGTAGAGTGTTAGAAGGTTGTGACAACGATGGTGGCGCGCGATTGTAACTTTCCAGTAATAGAAAGAGTGCACACATGCAAGTATTTGGGCATTGTTTTTAATGATAGGATAATATGGTCAGATCATGTTGACTTATTGATTAACAAATTAAGTCCACGTGTACACTGTATGAGGAAGTTGCAGTCCTTTAAGGTGAATACAGATGTGGTGAGAATGTTTTTAGGTCAGTGGTATGTAGTGTTTGGAGTTACTGTGTGGTGGGTTGGGGGGGGAATGCTGGGATAACCAAGAAGGCCAGGATTGATAGAGTGACTAAAAGTTAAATACAGTGGATCAAGTATACGACGACAGTCAGGCAAAAATGACACGGAAAATAACGAGGGGCCCAGGTCACCCTCTTCATGATTATCTGACTGGTAGGGTTATAGAACGTAGTGGTAGACTAAGGTCTCCTGTAGTAATCTGACTGGTAGGGTTATAGAGCGTAGTGGTAGACTAAGGTCTCCTGTAGTAATCTGACTGGTAGGGTTATAGAGCGTAGTGGTAGACTAAGGTCTCCTGTAGTAATCTGACTGGTAGGGTTATAGAACGTAGTGGTAGACTAAGACCTCCTGTAGTAATCTGACTGGTAGGGTTATAGAACGTAGTGGTAGACTAAGGTCTCCTGTAGTAATCTGACTGGTAGGGTTATAGAACGTAGTGGTAGACTAAGGTCTCCTGTAGT
>NC_041354.1:1057204-1067204 GCF_004354835.1 Perca flavescens | reverse complement strand
TGTGTGTGTCTGTGTGTGTGTGCTCCAGGACTGCTTCCAATAAGGACATGGATGTGTTACAGAACAGAGCCCTTTGTTTATAATTATATTTTCATCTTGCTTGTATGCTGCACACACTACATTACAGAAGAGGTTTACAACTGAATGTTCACTCAGAGTTCAATGTTTCTACATTAGTTCAATTAGGATTTTGTATGTATTTGAATTGTTTTTACTTGATTACTTACATTTTAAAGAAAATAAATAAGAACTGTTTTCTTTCAACATTGTGCCCATTTTTATCATCAGTGATTAAGTAACTCAGACTTTTAAAAATCACAATTTTAAAGGATATTGTCTAATTATCGTCAAAATTGCCACACATATCGAGATATTATTTTTTGACCATATCACTCACCCCTAGTTAGTAGTGTGTCGCTCCGGCAGATGTTCAGGATGCATCAGGAGATCTGGATGACCTTTGACCCTGGAACAAAAACACAAAGATATAAAGATCAATAACTTAAAAGGTATCTCAATCAGGTTTCTGTGTCTAAGTGACTGATGGGAAAAACAAAATCCGCATCACCAAACCCACCAGACTCCCTGTAAATAATCAGGACTTGTATCATCCTAAAGCACACGTTTTTTGGATTTGGTTGAAATAAACCCTTAATTCACCCATTTACATATGGAAATATGCTGGCTCTATACACGCTAAAAGTCCTGATTATTTACATGGAGTCTGGTGGAGATATGCTGGCTCTATACACACTAAAAGTCCAGATTATTTACAAGGAGTCTGGTGGAGATATGCTGGCTCTATACACGCTAAAAGTCCTGATTATATACATGGAGTCTGGTGGAGATATGCTGGCTCAATACACGCTAAAAGTCCTGATTATTTACATGGAGTCTGGTGGAGATATGCTGGCTCTATACACACTAAAAGTCCTGATTATTTACATGGAGTCTGGTGGAGATATGCTGGCTCTATACACACTAAAAGTCCTGATTATTTACATGGAGTCTGGTGGAGATATGCTGGCTCTATACACACTAAAAGTCCTGATTATTTACATGGAGTCTGGTGGAGTTTGTAGTAGGTGCTGACTGAGACACAGAAACATGAGAAAACAGGGTCCAGGTTGGAAAAATCAACATTATAGCCTTTAAGTACACTATGAAGGGTGTAAGGAAGTATAAGAAGTGTACTGTGGTGAGTTTAGGGTGTGAAAATAGTGCACTACGGAGGGAGTAGGGTGCTGTTTGAGACCCAGCCTTGTTGCCGATCGGCAAACTCAACTAACCAATCAAACAGTGTTATTTGTACAGAACTAACAGCTGCTAACTGACTGCTAACAGATCTCTGTCGTTGTTTGTAATAAAGTTCATTTTTCATCCAAAACTATCCGTACGTCTGGATTTATGCTTCTCTTTGGTTCATTCATAAATCTAGACTTTATTATTGATTATAGTCTCCTGAGGAAGTCTTTCAATCTTAGACACACACACACACACAGACACACACACACACACACACACATACACACACACAAATGTAAAAATGGCAGAAAGACATTTGATCTAAGCCTCAAAGAAGACTGAATATTTAAAAAAAAATTACTAATGGGATTTGAAAGTTGAATACGAACCCTGAATGTATGAAAGATGTGGAAGGTCTTACATTTTGAATGGAGTTTGTGTGTGTGTATGTTTGTGTGTGTGTGTGTGTGTGTGTTTGTGTGTCTGTATGTGTGAGTCTCTGTATGTGTGTCTCTGTCTGTGTGTGTGTATGTGTGTGTGTGTGTGTGTGTGTGTGTGTGTGTGTGTGTGTCTGTCTTTTCAAATCATCTGTTAACCAATACACACACACCACCAGAGGGAGCCACTACACCACAAGATACCAAACAACATTGGCTGGGTCTCAAACCGCCTGCTTGCACAATTCAAACGCGTGTGTGTGTGTGTGTGTGTGTGTGTGTCTGTGTCTGTGTCTGTGTGTGTGTGTGTGTGTGTGTGTGTGTGTGTGTGTGTGTGTGTGTGTGTGTGTGTCTTTTCAAATCATCTGTTAACCTAGCCATTCATCAGATCCCCCACAGTAATCTCGTAGCTTTCTTGTGCACATATTTAACATCCAATACTGCGGTGATTTATATGCTATAGCTACAAACATCAATACATTCAATTCAATTTCAATTCAATTTTATTTATAGTATCAAATCATAACAAAAGTTATCTCGAGACACTTTACAGATAGAGTAGGTCTAGACCACACTCTATAAATTCCAAAACCCCAACAATTACAGTAATTCCCTCAAGAGCAAGCATTAGCAGTGGCTATTGCGACAGTGGCAAGAAAAAACTCCCTTTTAGGAAGAAACCTCGGCAGACCCAGACTCTTGGTAGGCGGTGTCTGACGGGCCGGTTGGGGGCGTGATGAACAGTGGTGATAACAGTCACATTAGAAGTCACAATGACTTCGAAGGTTATCGTGGAAGTTCATGTCATAGCAGGGCACATCGTGTCATACTGAGTAGTGCAGTCTCCTATACCGGATCCTGACTACTCTGTGCGTATGAACATCACAGCAGGGCGTAGCGGGATGTAACGTGGCGCTGCAGAGCACGGGTGGAGGCTGCGGACGCAGCAGGACGCAGCAGGATGCAGCCGGGAAATGCAGAGAATCGCAGAGCATAGCTCTGCGAAGAAGAAACATAAGGACTCCGGGGAGTAAACTCCCCAGAGCTAGATTAGTAACAAGCATTTCTGGGACAGGATGCATACAAAAGTAACAAGTAGAGATGAGAGAGCAGCTCAGTGTGTCTTAGGGAGGAACAGCCTCCCCGGCAGTCTAGAGTTGTAATAGCATAACTTAAGAGAGGCAGGTTAAAGAGAGGTGCCTGGTCGGGCTAGAACTCTCCCCAACCGGATCGGGCTGTACTGGCCTGCCTCCCTCTACTCTCGCTAGATTATTAATTATACAGTATATAAACTGATGACTACGAGGAGAAGCAGGGGGCCGGGTTAGGCGGACGCTGCAACTCCTCACTCCTTAACTATAAGCTTTATCAAAGAGGAGGGTTTTCAGTTTACTCCTAAATGTTGTAACGGTGTCTGCTCCTCGAACCCCGACTGGGAGCTGGTTCCACAATACTGGAGCCTGATAGCTGAAGGCCCTGGCCCCCAGTCTACTTCCAGAGACTCTAGGAACCATAAGTAGCCCCGCATTCTGGGAGCGCAGTGCTCTAGTGGGACAATAAGGTACTATGAGCTCTTCTAAGTATGATGGTGCTTGACCATTTAGAGCTTTGTAAGTCAGGAGGAGGATTTTAAATTCGATCCTAGATTTAACTGGAAGCCAATGCAGAGAAGCTAATACAGGAGAAATATGATCTCTTCTCTTAGTTCTCGTCAGAACACGTGCTGCAGCATTCTGGATCAGTTGGAGAGTCTTAATGGACTTATTTGGGCAACCTGACAATAAGGAATTGCAGTAATCTAGTCTAGAAGTAACGAATGCATGGACTAGTTTTTCAGCATCGTTTTGAGACAGGATATTTCTAATTTTGGCAATGTTACGAAGATGGAAAAAGGCTATTCTTGAGGTTTGTTTTAAGTGGGCGTTGAAGGATATATCCTGATCAAAAATAACTCCTAGATTTCTGACAGCAGTGCTGGAGGCCAGGGTAATACCATCCAGAGTAACTATATCTTTTCGAAAACGGTTCGGCGGTGCGTTGGTCCTATCAAAATAACTTCAGTTTTGTCTGAGTTTAACATCAGGAAATTGTGGGTCATCCAGGATTTTATATCCTCAATACACGTTTGAAGTCTTGCTAACTGACCACTTTCATCTGGCTTAATTGACAGATATAATTGGGTATCGTCTGCGTAACAGTGATAGTTAATTGAGTGTTTCCTAATAATATTACCTAGAGGAAGCATATATAAGGAAAATAGAATTGGTCCAAGCACTGAGCCTTGAGGAACGCCATGGCTGACTTTAGCGTGCTTGGAGGGTTTATCATTAACATTAACAAACTGGGATCGTTCAGAGAAAGAGGACTTAAACCAGCTTAGTGCGATTCCTGCGAGAACAGGATTGAATGGTCAATAGTGTCAAATGCAGCACTAAGATCTAGTAGAACAAGAATGGAGACAAATCCTTTGTCTGCAGCAGTTAGAAGGTCGTTAGTAACATCATTCTCTATTGTTTAAAACCATACTATTTACTTCACAAACATGACCGGTTATAATAACCACACAACCTTTGTTAACTACGTGTGTTTTTTAAGTTTAAAAGGTAACAGAGGGTAACATATAATCTTGGTCTTACCAGCATGTGCTCTCTTTGTTGTATAAAGGAAAGTTTGCTGCGATCCTCGGGTTTAAATGTCGCTAGTACTTCCAGGTTAACAGGAAGCGACCCAAATTTAAAGTAATACATGTATTAGCCATCAAGATATCTTGTGGCTTGGTGAAATGTTTGTGTGAATCATACAAATAATATTCAGTAAATGTTTAGCTTCATATAAATATATTCATTTTGGCTGTTTTAAAGGTCCCATGGCATGAAAAGTTCACTTTATGAGGTTTTTTAACATTAATTTGAGTTCCTCCAGCCTGCCTATGGTCCCCCAGTGGCAGTGGAAATAAATAGAGAGGGAAATAAGTAAAAGTATACTTATGAAATAAAAGTACCATGAAATAATTACATTTATTTTATTATTTATGTATTTATTGCCTCATTTATTTATTTCATGATTTATTTCAAAGGCATATTTATTTACTTATTCATGTATTCATTCATTTGTTTATGTATTTATTCATTTATTCAATTCTGAATAAAAAGGCATTCCATATTTAAAGGGTTAAAATCCTGAAAATGATTGAGTGTTTGGTAGTTTTGAGCAAGTTAGAAGTTGTTTAAGTGATTTATGAAAAAAATAGCAGAAAAAAATATTGATACATGATGATTTAACAGCAGTTTTTGTGTACAGGAAAAATTTTTGCCACGAAGGTGTCCAGAGGGTACAAAATGAATCAATCAAGTATAAAAAACATGTAAAAGTAAAAACACTGGATTTAAACATTGTGACCAAAAATAGAGATTCTGACGAAATGTCATGCCATAAGAGAAAGATTTACAAAAATACCCGAAGAGGGCATGAGGGTTACATGACTGATTAAAGGAGTGCGCTAGATTTAGGGGGACTGGCCCGGAGACGATGCTACTTGAGGCTGCTGCCTGTCATGGTGAGTGTTGATTGGCTGATACTCGTCTAACATCTACCAACCAGATAGTGTTGTGGGCGGGACATGAAGTGAGACTCAGTGGTGAGTGAAACGGGAGCAGAGGGAGAGACTCAGAGCTGTAGCTGAGACAAAGTACAACACCTTTTATTTCATTAACTTTATAATGAGATATAACAATGGGAATTGCTGCTTGTTGTTGTCGATGGAATGTGCTTTAGGGTTTTGATTATTACATTTTAATGTTCTTTTATTCAGCACGTTGGTCAGATTGTGTGTTTAAATGTGCTCTAGAAATCAACTTTACTTACTGAAAGTTAACATAAGAAACATTTTACAGACCCAGAGATAAGTTGGTTATAATAATTAATCAGAAATCACAATCAGAACAAGTTTTATAGTTCATTAATAATGTTTATTAAACAGACGATAGATTATAGATATAGACCAAGATATAATAACAAGTTTATAACACTGACAACACTGCAAGATACTATTATAAATGCATTAAAGACAAAATATATTCCTTCATATATAATATACAACATCACATAATCTTTAGATTTAAAATACATCTCGAACACACACACACACACAGTCAAGAAAAGATGAATTAACTCAATATATTTACAATATAATATCATCTACATATATACTTAACATAGTAGTACAGACAAATGTTAACTTCTAACATTCAAAACTTATTTTATATTATTATAATAATAATTATTGGGTATTTATTTCTTATTTCCCATCATTTCTGTTTGTTGTTTCTGTCTTTTGTGTTCTAGTTTAAATGTTTTCTCTCCTTGAATGTGTCCCATCCCTTGTTTTAAAGCCAGTGTATACCAGGCTGTATTAAAGCCAGTGTATACCAGGCTGTATTAAAGCCAGTGTATACCAGGCTGTATTAAAGCCAGTGTATACCAGGCTGTATTAAAGCCAATGATGAAATGATCATATATACATATTAAGTGTGTGTGTGAGGTGAAAGCTGAGCTCCTCTCCGTGTCCTCAGGTTCACAGCGACTACAGCAGCACAGAGCATCAGCAGCAGGACACTGAGCACTGAGCATCGCACTTTGAAGAAGGTGGAGTAAATCCCAAAGGGCTCCATGTACACTAACACAGTTCTCTCTGTTGACAAACACTGATAATCATCATAATCATAAACTACACACCAGTACTCCCCTGCGTCTCCCACTGAGATATTAGAGATAACCAGGCTCCCATTATTATCGTACCAGCTCACTCTGCTAATTCTCTGATCAGACTCTAAACTAAAGATTCTTCCCTCGGTTCTGTTAGACTTGATAAACCAAACATGCCCCCAACCCTTTCTCCTATCAGTACATCTGAGAGTGACTTCTTCTCCCTCTGAGAAGAGCTCTACAGCAGGGGGGACAAATTTGGGGCACACATACAGATAATACTGTTGATATCTGATAGAGGTTTTACAGTAGTACCGACCTGAGTGATTTAAAATCAGAGATGAAAACACCAGCGAGTAGTTTTGGTCTACTGAAGGAACAGTCTGGTTTAGTTGTCCTAGGTCAGAGGAGAACCGATTAGACCAACGTGGGGGCTGTTCATCAGTGGAGTCAGTGATAGAGCACGGCAACACAGCGCTCTCTCCCACTGAGCCGTAGATCATCTCATACTGTAGGACCAACAGTACAATGTAACTTCTAACACACTGCTGTTGGTTCATCACCAGACATCTGTACCATGTAAAGTCTGTTGCTGTGATGTTGGAAACACGAAGAGCTGATGTGTTTGTCACCACTTGGTATCTTCCTCTAACATTGTCCATCACTGATGTCGTCTTGTACCCAAAAACTCTGTTCCATGGTCCATAATCATATCTAGAGTCCAGTTTGAGCCACTGGATATCCAGATTATCAGCTGCTCCCTCACATGGCAGGTCCACTGTTTCTCCAAGTCTTGCTTTAATAAAGCTCGTATCTATTGAAGTACAAACAGTGATAGTGAAGTTGTTGTCATGCGTCACGTTGCCCTCAGTCCAACACTCCTCTCGGTACCGGCCGGAGTCTGAATGGGTCAGGTGGAGGATGGTGTAAGAAGAAGTTTCCACCGAGCTGACCAGTCGTTGTTTCAGGTGTTGAGGTACTGAGGAGCTGTTGGACCAGAGGTCAGAGGTGTTCCACAGGACAAGCTTCTCCTCACCAACACATCTGGAGATCAGGCAGGAGGTGGTGTTCTCGGGGAGCTTGAAGGTGTGAGATTCTCCTTCATCTCCGATGATGATCAGTTCTTGAGCATGGATGTAGTTGATGAGAGCAAACAGCAGGAAGGAGAGCTCTGTGACTGCAGCCATTCTGCTCCGAGGTCGACAAACACTGACACCACTCAGCTCATATACTCTCTACACCTCTAACCCTCATCAGCTGCTGCTCTTTATCTGGTATCACACATGACTTCTTATCTCAGCATCAGGGGCTGTGTGTGTGTGTGTGTGTGTGTGTGTGTGTGTGTGTGACGGTATGTACGTGTTTGTCTGTGTGTGTGTGTCTGTGTATGTGTGTGTGTATGTGTGTGTGTAACTGTGTGTGTGTGTCTATGTGTATGTGTGTGTATGTGTGTGTGTGTAACTGTGAGTGTGTGTGTCTCTGTGTGTGTGTGTGTGTGTGTGTAACGGTATGTATGTGTGTGTTTGTTTGTATGTGTGTGTGTGTGTGTGTGTGTGTTTGTTACTGTGTGTGTGTTACTGTGTGTGTGTATGTGTGTGTAACTGTGAGTGTGTGTGTGTCTCTGTGTGTGTGTGTGTGTGTGTGTGTGTGTGTGTGTGTGTGTGTATGTGTGTACGGTATGTATGTGTGTGTCTGTTTCTGTGTGTCGCCTTGTTTGTGTTTCTGTGTGTGTGTGTGTTTGTGTGTGTATGTGTGTATGTGTGTACGGTATGTATGTGTGTGTCTGTGTCTGAATATCTGTGTGTCTATAAGTGTGTGTGTATTTGTTTGTGTGTGTCTGTCTGTGTGTGTGTATGTCACTGTGTGTGTATGTGTGTGTGTGTGTGTGTGTGTTGTGTGTGTGTGTGTGTGTGTGTGTGTGTGTGTGTGTGTGTGTGTGTGTTGTGTGTGTTTGTGTGTGTGTGTGTGTGTGTGTGTTTTGTCACCTTGTGTGTGTGTGTGTGTGTGTGTGTGTGTGTGTGTTTTGCTGCGTGTGTGTGTGTATGTGTGTGTGTGTCACCTTGTGTGTGTTTCTGTGTGTGTGTGTGTATGTGTGTGTATGTGTGTATGTGTGTCTGTGTGTGTCTCTGTGTGTGTGTGTGTATGTGTGTGTGACGGTATGTATGTGTTTGTCTGTGTGTGTGTGTGTGTGTGTGTGTGTGTGTGTGTGTGTGTGTGTGTGTGTGTGTGTGTGTGTATGTGTGTGTAACGGTATGTCTGCGTGTGTGTGTGTATAATATATGTGTGTGTGTGTGTGTTTGTGTGTGTGTGTATAATATGTGTGTTTGTGTGTGTACTGTACTGGAGTAAAAGTATGAAGTAAAATTAATACAAAAACAAAGCAATTTACGGATTTAAGCGTATTATTTTTGTCACTTTTGTACCCTAAATATATATTTTAGGTTTATAGAGAACAAAGAAAGGCAGAATCATTTTGTTTCAACCTACAGAGATAGACATTTTTGTTAAAGAGTAAGATCCTTTTAGTTTAACATCGGAAAACTCCTGCTACATCATCATCACCCAACACACCAGACTCCATCTAAATAATCAGGACTTTTATCATCGTAAAACACACTTCATTCAAAGTGGACAGAAACTAAATAAAACTACCAAAAGCCGTCTTGGTTCATCTTTCCACTGTTCCAACAACAATAACCACTCTGGTTTCGTTGGAATAAACCCTTAATTCACCCATTTACATGTGGAGATATGCTGGCTCTATACACGCTAAAAGTCCTGATTATTTACATGGAGTCTGGTGGAGATATGCTGGCTCTATACACGCTAAAAGTCCTGATTATTTACATGGAGTCTGGTGGAGATATGCTGGCTCTATACACACTAAAAGTCCTGATTATTTACATGGAGTCTGGTGGGTTTGGTGATGTAGATTTTGGGGCTGTTTCATGTTAAACTAAAAGGATCTTACTCTTTAACTAAAAGGTCTATCTCTGTAGAGATCCATCCCATAATGTTGTCAGACTCTTAGAATAATAATCTGAGTCTGTCAGCGGCAACAACAGAACTTTTAGTGGACTCTGACTGACAGAAACTCCCTTAATACTGGACCGATGTCAAAGATTGTTGTTCCCATCAGTCACTTAGACACAAATGCTGACGTTCCCCTTTAAGAGAAACGTATAACGGGTGGGAAACATCTGTTGAGTTCCTCAGAAGCGTTATCTTCACACTATCTCATGTTTCCTCCCTTCTTCTGAAGTAAAGATGATTATCACAGAGTTGATCTGACCTTCACAGCACATTTACACGTCAACATGTCGATGTTGAAATGTCTCAAACTGCCTTTAAGAACTTTAAACTGACAAATACTGCTTTAATTTATCTAAAGAAGAGATAAGGAGCAGCTTTAATACAACGTGTTGGTTTCCATAACACATGAATTCACTTTAATACATTATTAATGTTTGTGTGTGTGAGACTGTGTGTCTGTATGTGTATGTGTGTATTTGTATGTATGTGTGTGTGTGTGTGTTTGTGTGTGTGTTTGTGTGTCTGTGTGTATGTCTTTGTGTGTGTGTCTGTATGTGTGTGTCTCTGTGTATGTGTGTGTG
>NC_041354.1:1039704-1054704 GCF_004354835.1 Perca flavescens | reverse complement strand
GTGTCTTCACACCTCATTCAGAGACGAGAGAGGGGGGGTGTGTGTGTGTGTGTGTGTGTGTGTGTGTGTGTGTGTGTGTGTCTCCACATCCGTGAAATTTCGTTCACCCAACTCCACAAGACTCCATGTAAATAATCACTACTTTCATCATTGTAAAACACACTTCATTCAAAGTGGACAGAAACTAAATAAAACTACCAAAAGACGTCTTGGTTCATCTTTCCACTGTTCCAACAATCACCACTCTGGTTTGGTTGAAATAAACCCTTTATTCACCAATTTACATGTGGAGATATGCTGGCTCTACACAAGCTAAACGTCCTGATTATTTACATGGAGTCTGGTGGAGATATGCTGGCTCTATACACGCTAAAAGTCCTGATTATTTAAATGGAGTCTGGTGGAAATATGCTGGCTCTATACACGCTAAAAGTCCTGATTATTTACATGGAGTCTGGTGGAGATATGCTGGCTTTATACACGCTAAAAGTCCAGATTATTTACATGGAGTCTGGTGGAGTTATGCTGGCTCTATACACACTAAAAGTCCTGATTATTTACATGGAGTCTGGTGGAGTTATGCTGGCTCTATACACACTGGATGGCTAACAATTTTCTTCAGTTAAATGATAACAAAACTGAAGTTATTCAAGTTATTGTCTTTGTCTCCTCAAAATCCAAAACTGCCATCCCTGCCGACCATGATCCCCTTGCCCCCTATGTTAAATCCCATGCACGTAACTTGGGTGTTATTTTAGACTGCCATCTTAACCTGGAGAAACAAATATCATCTGTTGTAAAGACCAGTATTTACCAATTAATAATTTCCAAACTCAAGTCTGTTCTGTCATACAATGATCCTGTAAAAAGTCATCCATGCCTTCATAACCTCCTGTCTAGACTATTGTAACTCTCTCCTTCGGTCTCCCCCTGACTATGGTGGCACGGCTTCAGATGGTCCAAAAAGCAGCGGCTAGGCTGCTCACGAACACAAAAAAGCCTGAACACATTACACCTGTCCTAGCCTCCTTGCACTGGCTCCCAGTCCAATCTAGGATACGATTTAAAATACTGTTAATGGTTTTTAAATCTCTTCACGCCCTGGCCCCCAGCTACATAGCAGATATCATTAATCACCACGTAGCCCCCAGGTCCCCCAGACCCTCCAGCCAAGGCCTCCTCCATGTCCCACGGTCCTGGTTTAACCAAAAAGGTGACCGAGCCTTTTCTGTTGCTGGCCCTCAGCTGTGGAACCGACTGCCACCCGACATCAGAAATTACCCTTCAATTGCGATATTCAAAGCCAGGCTCAAAACTTACCTTTTTATATTGGCCTTCCCGGCATCTTAATTGTCTTATCCTGCTATGTTTGTAATTAGGTGTTTGTCTTTTGATGTCGTTTTAACCTAAATCTCTGATTTGTAAGTTTATTTTATTTTATTTAGCGGCAACAACAGAACTTTTAGTGGAAGCTAACTGACAGAAACTCACTTTTTGTTGGTCTTGACTGGTGTGTGTGTGTGTGTTTATTTTGTGTGTCTGTGTTTGTGTGTCTGTGTGTGTGTGTCTTTCTGTGTGTGTGTGTGCGTCTGTTTATGTTTGTGTGTCTTTCTGTGTGTGTGTGTGTGTGTATGTGTGCGTCTCTTTATGTATGTGTGTGTGTGTGTGTGTGTGCATGTCTGTGTGTGTGTATGTGTCTGTGTGTGTGTGTGTGTGTTGTTTGTGTGTGTCTCTGTGTGTATTTGACTGCATTTCCCAGACTTAAGAATTATAACTTCTGACTTATTTTTTTAACTTGCAAATAATAATATAGTTCAGATACTTTTAATATGAATATGTAAATATACATATAAATAAATAGTATTGTGGTGGCAAATTTCATTTTAACCATTTGTTTAATGATATTAACCATTGGTTTAATGATTGTTTCATAACGCCACAAGATTTAGCTTCTTCATGTGTAGATTCAAAAGGCTCCAAGTGAAATAGTTGTCAACCGTGAACTATAGCCCAGTAGAATTATTTAGTTTTACTAGTTTGAACCTTCTCACATTGTTGACTTTTTAGCAGACGAAGTCGAGAAGGCCACAAACCGTGTCTCCTTCTGCCTCCTGAGATAAACTGTTGTTTAGGCTAATGAAAATAACAGGAAGGTGAGACAATGGTGTGACTGTTAATGATGTCTCTTTTCAACTATGGCCATGCTAAAAGATACATTTAGAGTGGTGGCTTAACAGAGTTTCTTCACTACATGATGTTTGGATTTTTAGACTTTAGGTTAGAAAGACATTTTCAGTTGTGCTGCGTGTACCTTTAAAAACGGTTTTCCCATTTGCAAATGTAAATTTATTTTTTTTTTTTTTATTTTATTTAACCTTTATTTAACCAGGAAGAAACTCACTGAGATTAAAAATCTCTTTTTCAAGAGTGTCCTGGCCAAGGCAGGCAGCAGTACAACCACACATACAGTACATGCAAATACAAAATACACAAAAACACTTAGAACACAAAACAACTGAAACAGCAAATCCCTCAAAGTCAACCACAATCTTAACCAAATCAGGTAAAACATCTACAACCAGATGTGACTGCCTCCAAGTCAAACAACATCCTCTTAAAAACGACCAATTAGACTAGTTCAGTAAGTTTCATGGATTTCTGTAACTTGTTCCATGTAGAGGGAGCAGCAAAGTTAAAGGCCTTTTTCCCCAGAAAAAGTAAATAAATACTCACAGACCAAACTTTGGTTTAATTCTCAAACGATCGTTATTAGTTTTGATTTTATCATGAATATCACTAACGCTGCTGCTTCAAGGAAAACTTCCACCACAGTCCTATTGAAACCAAGGTCCTAGCAACATTACTGGAACAAATACAACTATTCACAGAATTAAATAACAAAATTGGCTGTGTCTCAAACCGCCTACTTGCACAATTCAAAACGTGTGGGTCTCTGTGTGTGTCTGTGTGTGTATGTCTTTTCAAATCATCTGTTAACCTAGCAATTCATCAAATCCCCCACAGTAATCCTGTAGCTTTCTTGTGCACATATTTAACATCCAATACTGCAGTGATTTATATGCTATAGCGACAACCATCAATACATCATTCTCTATTGTTTATAACCATACCATTTACTTCACAAACATGGCCGGTTATAATAACCACGCAACACATATGTCTTTGTTAACTATGTGTGTTTATTGAGGTAAAAATATATGTAGGGTAACAAATAATCTTGGTCTTACCAGCATGTGCTCTCTTTCTTGTATAAAAGAAAGTTTGCCACAATCCTCTGGTTTAAATGACGCTAGTTCCCCAGCCTGCCTATGGCCCCCGCAGTGGCTTAGAAATGGTGATAGGTGTAAATTTCGGGACAGAGACTTCAGATATAGTATTAGGGGACCACTAAGGTCTATATAAAATAGACTTCAGATACAGTATTAGAGGACCACTAAGGTCTATATAAAAGAGACTTCAGATACAGTATTAGGGGACCACTAAGGTCTATATAAAATAGACTTCAGATACAGTATTAGGGGACCACTAAGGCCTATATAAAAGACACTTTAGATACAGTATTAGGGGACCACTAAGGTCTATATAAAATAGACTTCAGATACAGTATTAGGGGACCACTAAGGCCTATATAAAAGACACTTTAGATACAGTATTAGGGGACCACTATGGTCTATATAAAAGAGACTTCAGACACTGACATAATTTCCTTGACCCCATTATACTCTACATACCCCATCAAATGTTCTTTTCATTGTTGCCTCCTTGTGATGTGTAGCAGGGGGAATGAGGACCCAAATGCAGAGGGAGGCAGACAGGCAGGAGACGGTTGTACTCAGGGATTTAATACCAACAAAAAACGGCAGTACAAGGACTGGAACACTCACAAAATAATAAACTGACGGGCAAAACATAGGCAGGAGCAAATGGGCACATGCAGGAACGAACACAGGGCACAGGGAGGAAACACAAGACAATCTAACAAGAGACAAAGGGAACACAGAGGCTAAATACATGAGGGGACGAGTAAATCAGGAACAGGTGAGACAACAGGTGAAATACATCAGGGCGGGGCAGGACAATCAACAAAGGAGGGAAAACACAGGAAGTAAACTGGACAAGACAAGACAGAAAACCAGACTATCAAAATAAAACCAGAAACAGAACACAACCAGGGAAAATCACAACACAGAACAAAAAATACACAGACCACAATACACAAAACTTCAACAGCTTCAATACAACCGGGAACAGAAATACACAGAAAGAATATACAAACACAGGAAACCCACAGAAATCAATAATACAGACAACAAAAATAAGCAAATAGGTAACAGAACTGTCCATAGCCATCACACTCCTATTTATTAAGCTAATCTAATACTTTTTAACCTTCAAACTTCCTTCTTCTTTTCTCCTTATTATTTTATTTTATTGTATTTTAATTTTCACGGCTGCCAGACAACCACCTGACCAGTGCATAAATAAATTGGGCTCCTCCTTCAGCTCCTCTCCTCACATGCTGTCTTTATAGATAGAAAAGGGCAAAAGCCCTGAACTATCACCCATGCACAAGACAAACTGACTGACTGTTAGACAAGTATCAGACGATCAACACTCACCATGACATGCAGCAGCCTCAAGCAGAAGAGTCTCAGGCTCCGAGCCAGGTCCCCAAAATATAGAGCGCCTTTAATGAGTCAACAGGAAGAAACAGACCATAATAAGTTCATGTTCAAGGATATTGTCATGTGCATTTAAAAGTACAAAGTTCAGAGAGAATGCAATGAAATGTGCTTTGCCCTGCTCCTCCCTTCTCATAAACACTATCAATATAATTTGAATAAAATATAATGAAATGAACTGAATACATAGTACAAGATACACACCCACAAATACACACATATATACAAATAGACACACAAACACAGACACTCAGACACACACATAGATACAAATACACAAACACATACACACACACACAGACACAACACACAAAGACACACAGACACACACACACACAGACACACACATACACACACACAAACATACACACACACACACACACACACACACACACAGACACACACACACACACACACAGTGACACACACATACATACACACACACACACACACAAACATACACACACATTTCTTCCTTGGATAGGGGTCCAGTTGCCATTTTGGCGAGAGATGTGTATGCATGACTTTTGTCACTTTTATGCATTTTGTTTAGAGTGTGGGATTGGGAATGTGTGGGTGATATTTGAACTAAAAAGTGCTCAGTGTTACTGAGTTAGTGAATGTGACATAGTGCAGTGATTTTCATTGAGACACCTTTACATGACTCTAAAACCACAGAGACTGACGTCATACACACATTATTCAGAAAAGAGGGAGAGGGGTGTGTGTGTGTGTGTGTGTGTGTGTGTAATTGTGTGTGCGTAACAGTGTGTGTGTATGTGTTTGTGTTTGTGTTTATGTAATTGTGTATGTATGTATGTGTGTGTGTGTGTGACAGTGCAGTGATTTTCATTGAGACACATTTACATGACTCTAAAACCGCACACAGATGCTGACGTGATGTCATACACACATTATTCAGAGAGGAAAGAGAGGGTGTGTGTGTATATGTGTGTGTCTGTATGTGTGTGTGTGTGTGTGTCTGTGTGTGTGTGAGAGAGTGTGTGTATGTATGTGTGTCTCTCTGTGTTTGTGTGTGTGTATATTGTACTACTGTTCAGGTCATTTTATTATATTTTATTCAAATTATATTGACAGTGTTTATGAGAAGAGGCTCAGGGCAAAACACATGTCATTGCATTATCTCTGTACTTTGTACTTTTACATGCACATGACAATACACTTGAACTTGTTATGGCCTGTTTCGGCCTTTTTAGGTTAGGAATAATTGCTTTAAAGTTTCCTAAATAACTCATTAAAGGAGGGCTCTAGATTTCAGGGGACTTGTCCGGAGACCAACTCCACCAGAGCCTGAGACTCTTCTGATTGAGGCTGCTGCATGTCATGGTGAGTGCTGATTGGCTGATACTCATCTAACATCTACCAACCAGATACTGTTGTGGGTGGGACATGAAGTGAGACTCAGTGGTGAGTGTTGATTGGTTGTTAGTCGTCTAACATCTACCAATCAGATAGTGTTGTGGGTGGGACATGAAGTGAGAGTCAGTGGTGAGTGAAACGGGAGCAGAGGGAGAGACTCAGAGCTGTAGCTGAGACAAAGTACAACACCTTTTATTTCATTTTATTATATATATATATATATATATATATATATATATATATATATATATATATATATATATATATATAAATAATGGGAACTGCTGCTTGTTGTTGCCGTTGGGATCTTCTTTTTGGGGTTTTGATATTTACATCTTAATGTTCTTTTATTCAGCACTTTGGTCGGATTAATGTGTGTTTAAATGTGCTCTAGAAATCCACTTAACTTACTGAAAGTTAACATAAGAAACATTTTACAGACCCAGAGATATGTTGCTTATAATAATTATTCAGAAATCACAACCAGAACAAGTTTTATAGTTCATTAATAATGTTTATTAAACAGACGATGGATTATAGATATAGACCAAGATGTAATAACAGGTTTATAACATTGACAACACTGCAAGATACAACTATTATAAATGCATTAAAGACAATTCATATTCCTTCATATATAATATACATCACATAATGTTTAGATTCAAAATACATCTGGAAAACACACACACACATTCAAGAAAAGATCAACTAACTCAATATATATACAAGATATTATCATTTACATATATACACAACATACTAATACAGACAAATATTCACTTCTAACATTGAAAACTTATTTTATACCATTATAATAATAATTATTGGATATTTATGTCTTATTTCCCATCATTTCTGTTTGTTGTTTCTGTCTTTTAAGTTCTAGTTTAAATGTTTTCTCTGCATGAATGTGTCCCATCCCTTGTTTTAAAGCCAGTGTATACCAGGCTGTATTAAAGCCAGTGTATATCAGGCTGTATTAAAGCCAATGATGAAATGATCATATATGCATATTAAGTGTGTGTGTGAGGTGAAAGCTGAGCTCCTCTCCGTGTCCTCAGGTTCACAGCGACTACAGCAGCACAGAGCATCAGCAGCAGGACACTGAGCACTGAGCATCGCACTTTGAAGAAGGTGGAGTAAATCCCAAAGGGCTCCATGTACACTAACACAGTTCTCTGTTGACACACACTGATAATCATATTCGCCATAAACTACACACCAGTACTCCCCGCGCCTCCCACTGAGATATTAGAGATAACCAGGCTCCCATTATCACGGTACCAGCTCACTCTGCTCATTCTCTGATCAGACTCTACACTAAAGATTCTTCCCTCTGTTCTGTTAGACTTGATAAACCAAACATGCCTCTCACCCTTTCCCCAATCAGTACATCTGAGAGTGACTTCTTCTCCCTCTGAGAAAAGCTCTACAGCAGGGGGGCCAAATTTGGGACACACATACAGATCATACTGTTGCTCTCTCATAGAGGTTTTACAGTAGTACCGACCTGAGTGATTTAACATTAGAGATGAAAACACCAGCGAGTAGTTTTGGTCTATTGAAGGAACAGTCTGGTTTAGTTGTCCTAGGTCAGAGGAGATCTCATTAGACCAAAGTGGGGGCTGTTCATCAGTGGAGTCAGTGATAGAGCACGGCAACACAGCGGTCTCTCCCAATGAGCGGTGGATTGTCTCAACCTGTAGGTCCAACAGAACAGCGTAAACATAGTCAAACTGTAGGTACAACTCTACAGTGTGACTTCTAACACACTGCTGTTGGTTCATCACCAGACACCTGTACCGTATAAATTCGTCTGTTGCTGTGAGGTCGAAAACACGAAGAACTGATGTGTTTGTCACCACTTGGTATTTTTTCTCTAACATTGTCCATCACTGATGTCATCTTGTCCCCAAAAACTCTGCTCCATGTTTCATAATCATATCTAGAGTCCTGTTTGAGCCACTGGATATCCAGATTATTAGCTGCCCCTTACATGGCAGGTCCACTGTTTCTCCAAGTCTCGCTACAATAAAGCTGCCATCTATTGAAGTACAAACAGTAATACTGATGTTGTTCTCATGCGCCACGTTGCCCTCAGTCCAACACTCCTCTCGGTACGGGCCGGAGTCTGAATGGGTCAGGCGGCGGATGGTGTAAGAAGAAGTTTTCACCGAGCTGACAAGTCGTTGTTTCAGGTGTTGAGGTACTGAGGAGCTGTTGGACCAGAGGTCAGAGGTGTTCCACAGGACAAGCTTCTCCTCACCAACACATCTGGAGATCAGGCAGGAGGTGGTGTTCTCGGCAGGATGAAGGTGTAATAGGGCCATCCTTCCTGTCGGATGATGATGCGTTCTTGTGCATGGATGTAGTTGATGAGAGCAAACAGCAGGAAGGAGAGCTCTGTGACTGCAGCCATTCTGCTCGAGGTCGACAAACACTGACACCACTCAGCTCATATACGCCTACACCTCTAACCTCATCAGCTGCTGCTCTTTATCTGGTATCACACATGACTTTTTATCTCATCATCAGGGAGGTGTGTGTGTGTGTGTATTTGTGTGTTTGTCTGTGTGTTTGTGTCTGTGTGTTTGTGTCAGTGTGTGTGTGTGTGTGTATATTTGTGTGTGTGTGTGTGTGTGTGTGTGTGTGTGTGTGTGTGTGTCAGAACCAGTTACATGAAAGATGATATCACCATAGCAACTAAACTAAGTTTACCAAAACATGACTTCTTTATCTCATCATCAGAGGAAACTTTGCAGCATCAGCTCATCTAATCAATGTCCTTACATGACTCTAAAACCACAGAGGCTGATGTGTCTTCACACCTTATTCAGAGACGAGAGAGAGGTGTGTGTGTGTGTGTGTCTCCACATCCGTGAAATTATGTTCGCCAAACTCCACCAGACTCCATGTAAATAATCAGTACTTTTATCACCGTAAAACACACTTCATTAAAAGTGGACAGAAACTAAATAAAACTACCAAAAGCCGTCTTGGTTCATCTTTCCACTGTTCCAACAATCGCCACCTGGTTTGGTTGAAATAAACCCTTAATTCACCCATTTACAGTACAGGCCAAAAGTTTGGACACCTTCTCATTCAATGCTTTTCCTTTTTATTTTCATGACTATTAACATTGTAGATTCTCACTGAAGGCATCAAAACTATGAATGAACACATATGGAATTATGTACTTAACAGAAAAATGTGAAATAACTTTGCAGGTTTCAAAGTTATCAAAAAAGCAAAGAGTGGCTACTTTGAGGAATCTAAAATATAACACGTTTTCAGTTATTTCACACTTTTTTGTTAAGTACATAATTCCATATGTGTTCATTCATAGTTTTGATGCCTTCAGTGAGAATTTACAATGTAAATAGTCATGAAAATAAAGAAACACATTGAATGAGAAGGTGTGTCCAAACTTTTTGGCCTTACTGTATGTATATATATATATAATAGCTAAAATCCCCATAAATAAAGTCCATGGAGGTGAACTCCAGGTGGGTCATCATTGTTGCTCTCTGGGCTCAGTTAAACTGTGTTTGGGTAGAGGGCTCAGTGGGAAAATAGGTTTCAGACAACAAGAGAAAAGACAGCTCAGCTGCAGAGAGCAAGAGGAGTCCCTGAGTGTTTTCAGCAGCAGCAGATATGAATCTGTTCTCAGTGGTTATTAGAAATCATAAAAACTTTTGACAGCCAATCAACACTTCCTTTTCTGCAGCAGACGGGTTGTGTGGGTTTCTGCTCTGCAGACTTTCTCACAGTAACAACACAATATCAGTTACAACCATCTCCACTCTGGTTAAAGAATCATTCCAGGAACTGGAGTTTGATTTCAGCTCAGTATTCACTCTCTCAGCTTGGATCTGTGTCAGTAATCTGAGAAAAAAATGTAAATGGACTGTTTTATATAGTACAGGAACCATTCACCATTCACACACATTCATATGCTGTGGTCACCGACAAGGTGCCACCTACTCATCAGATAAACACTCACACACATTTACACTGCGATGCGCAGCATCTTGGGGCAACTTGTCTTGCAACATGCAACTGCAGGGCCAGGATCGAACCAGTGAGCCACAGCCGCAGCTCAAATCAAAAGAAAAAAAAAAAATAGTGAATAAAAAAACACAACCATGTGCAGTATATACAAAACCACAAACCATCACATAAATTATATAAATCTTTTACGAATAAAGCAAAAAAAAAATAGCAAAGATATAAAAGAATAAAAGTAGTACAACTATTTTTCCCTTAAATGATAAATAATTGTCAACTAAAGCTCTGATTCATAAAACAGTGGATATTATGAATAGGAATGTGTAGTAATACATCATTATTATACATACACATAAACGCTTTAAGCTACATTGTGTAAAAATTACTCCCATTTAGCGTTGAGATCATATATCATATATCAACTCTCTCTCGCCACGCAGTATTGCAGCTACAGTAGCCTTCACGCTCAAAAAGAAAAAGGTGTACAAAAGGCCGTCTATCAGCCGTCATTGTTGGAGTTCATATGTTCTCTTAATACATCCACGAGTTCATACGTTCTCTTAATACATCCACGAGTTCATACGTTCATCCACGAGTTCATATACGTTCTGAATACATCCACGAATTCATACGCTCTCTTAATACATCCACGAGTTCATACGTTCTCTTAATATATCCATGAGTTAATACGTTCTCTTAATATACCACATGAAAGGTGGAGCAGTATGTCCTGTATGTCCCTTTACCAGCTAATGTATTTCAAGATGGTGCATCAATATGGAGCATCTACCCCAGTTCATGCAAACTCAAATGTAAAATTCCAAGCTAATAGGAATACTTGGAATTGATGGTGGTGGTAAATATTCATTTAGAAAAGGACGAGTTGGTGAACGGGCAACACAGATTTAGATAATGGACAACTACAAACGTTACACACTGGGGCTTTAAGAAGTCGACCGCAGTATTTTCCAAGAATAAGCAGTACATCTGTTATCACTGATCAGAGCAGACAGATCACAAACCACAGAGATAAACAAGTCACCTTTGTTGTTTCCCCCCTCAAAAACACTTCTGCATCTCTAAAAGCAGAGCTAGAGCTTCCATGTTAACATGTTGACATGAAACAACCTATCGGGTGCACCAAGGAACTCAAGCTTTTGGAAACACAATCATAATTTACATAACCAACCATACAGGTTCATTTCATCTTAAGGGAGACTCTGCAGGTGAATGGGTTAAATAATGTAACTAATACATATATCACCATAAACCTTCCCTATTTGATTACTTTATTGAGATAATTTATATTTTTATGACAAGTTTTCAAAAATTTCATGAATATCTTTTGGTAAATTTAGGAGAAATCTACAGACACATATAAACAAAGTGTAGTAAAATAAATGTTTTCATTCCACTAATCTGAAAGAAGACATGTTAACACATTTTAGATTGTCCTCGCTATTTTGAATACATTTGCTATATTTCTTTATTTTATTTTGTTGTAATAAATATTTGTTCGTCTCTGTGAGCTGCCTGTGTTAACTCTTAACCCTTGTGTTAGGTTGTAATGTAATTTAGTTAATTAAATTATTTTTTTGGGGGTTCCTTCCTTGATATACTCACCCATATACCTGTGTGTTCCTCTCTGTATATGAGTTTACTTGTTATGTGAGCAGGAATGTGGACCCAAACGCAGAGAGGGAAGCAGGCAGGCAGGAGGTGGTCAAACTCAGGGATTTATTAACAAAAGCGGCAGTACAAAGACTGGGAAACACTCAGAGTCTCGCAAGGAAAAACCAAAAAGCAACAGACAAATAATCCACAACAGTCTGACGGCAACACACAGGCAGGAACAAAACAGGAACAAACGCAAAACGATCTGACAAGAGACACAGGGAACACAGAGGCTAAATACATGAGGTGATGGGTAAATCAGAAACAGGTGAGACAACAGGTGAAGCACATCAGGGCGGGGCAGGACAATCACAAAGGAGGGAAAAACACAGGAAGTAAACTGGACGAGACAAGACAGAAAACCAGACTATCAAAATAAAAACAGGAAACAGAAAAGACAGAAAACATGAATTCAACTAACACAGAAACTTGACAACACTAGACCACGCAAGGGGAAACAGGGAACACAGGAATTGAAGGAAATTTCACTGCTGGAAAGCTGAATATATCTTTAAATTGGGTCACTAATGTAGTAGAAATGTGAAAAGAAAATTGAAATTGGTGCCTTCTAGGCCGAGATAAGCCAGAAAAAGAAAACGTGTTTTTGGCTCATATGGATGAAAGACACCAAATCCCAAAATGCACTTGCTTTGCTGCTGTATGAGGCCACATCCCATGCCACGCCTACCCTTTACAGACAGACAGTGAGATTTATCAACTCAACAAGTGTGTTTTATTGTCATTTCAACCATATACACGAAAAACGTTTCACCGTGGCTCATGGTGTTACGATTTAAAACATGCTTTTTTTTTGCCACAGCTGATACATTATCCGACTTTTTTCAGCGGATTGATTGATAGCTCCAGAGTGAACAGAACTGTGTCCATGGCAACGCCTGCTATGCATGGCAACGGTGTGTTATTCTTAGCAACGGTCTGTTATCAAGAAATAACAGACCGCAATCTACATTAATTTAACCAAGCCATGTAATAAAAAGAAGGCTAACTTATAGCTACTAGCATTAGCTCTTGGTGGCTGTGTATAAACATTGAGTATAAACACAGCCGCATTTGCGTGGGATGAAGCTAGAATTGTCGGCATTTTACAGTCACAAACTCCACCAGCAGTTAGCAGTTAGTTGACACAAATCACCCCATTTCTGCAACAGGAAGTCCGGGGCAACACAGCCCACCTCCACTAGTAGTCTTACCCAGTGACAGCTAACTGGCTTAAATTAACTTAAAATTAGCACTGGCGTTTTTCTGACAGATGCTATTTTGTCAATAAAAATAACAAAGAAATTTCTCACATGTCATGATTGAAATATCTGTCAGAGCAGAGGTGTGTGGATTCACAAATAGAGTTTATTACATTAAATAACACTCTGGATTCATGGCAACTGTCGGCTATGACAGATGAGAGATGCTGCATCTTTGCCACCTTCACAGCCTTCTGGTATGTGGCTAGACTGTCCCTTAATAAACCCAGTGAAACATGTAAATTGTCCTTCTTACATCTTTCGTTCAGCTTGTTTGCAATGTTGCCTAAGGGCCCTTGTGGTGTCATTTAGCCAATGGGTCTGCCTTTAGGTTTAATAGATTTAATCCAATGAGGGGCAACAGAGTCTAGGATTTCAGTGCATGTGGAATGGAACACAGAGAGAATGTTATCTGGGGAAGAGGGAGATACCAGACCATTCTTACATAAAACTCTGAGCCCACAAACGCAGAAGCAAACTCCAGCTGAAGAGGAGGTGATGCAGCGCTGCCTAAAAGCTGAGGAGACAGGCTTAATAGCGGGGTTGACACCGATCTCGAACCTGATGGGGAAGTGATCTGAGATACCAGTTTCTGTTATTTCTGCAAGTGAAACTGAAAGCCCATAGGAGATGATGAGATCCAAGGTGTGGCCAAGATGATGTGTCGGACCTTACACACATTGATTAAGACCAAAAGAGTTCAAAAGTGTTTTAAAAATCATGAGCCAGTGATTTGACGGACAACACACATGGATATTGGAAATCCCCACAAACCAGAAGCTTGCCATATTTAGGAACAACATCAGCTAAAAACTCAGAAAACTCACGATAAAATCCTTGTTGAGTTTTTGGGGGCGATAAACAACTGCACACAAACACAGGAGAATCCAGATCAGTCACAAACAGCTGAAGCTCGGTTATTATAACAGAATGCAGGTAATAACCTGCATCTGTACTCCTTTGAAGAGCGCGGCCAGCCCTCCGCCTCGACCTGACACTCTGGGCGAAGTTGAGGAAAGAACAGCTGGGGGAGGAGTTCGAGAAGGCGCGCTGTCATCACCTGGTTTCAGCCAGGTTTCCGTAACAACAAAAAGTCCAGCGCATTGGTCGTAAAAAGTCATTCAATATAAAAGTCTTATTTGTGAGTGATCTAGTGTTGATCACGCCATGCGAATCGGTCATACATCAGCAGCGGTGACACATTTTTGAGTGACAAACAGTAGAAACAGACAAATCAACAATAATCCCAGCAGAGGTAAGTGCTAGACACACACAACGGCGCCATCTTAAACCTCCCCGGTAGATTGATTCCTCCAACACAAGGGTTAACAGAAATGTATCATGTTCTGCCCTTTATTTTTCCTAGGTGGCTTAGCCACCATCAGGCCACCATTGTTAATAAGAACCTGTTCTTAATGACTATAATAATAATGATGTTATGTTTTCTTTTCTTTTCCTGTATGGGTCATTCAAATGTTTTAATATTATCTGAATTATTTTTTTGGGACCCCAGGAAGACTAGCCGGTTCAGGGGGGTGCCATAGATCACGGGGGTTGGGAGCCAGTCTTTATCTGTTTTTGAGAGGTTGAAGTAAAAAAAAAATATTTGCACGTTTCAACAAATTATATAATACACTAGAATACATAATGTATACAAAAGTCTGTATAAAAATATATATTTTGTTGTTGCTTAAAATTGAGACAGGCCACTAGTAGGCCAAACCTCCGGGACCTCTTTAACCTGGGACCCTTGTTGTCATCAGGTCAGCTGCTTAGCTGCTAACTTTCTAGCTGGTAGTTGGTAGCTGGTAGCTGCTAGCTGTTAGTTGTTACCTGCAAGCTGCTAGCTGTTAGCTGTTAGCCACCTGCTATCATCATCCTCGCCTTCCTGCCGCCACGGCATCACTATTTTATGAATGAAACATATGGAGAAAGGGTTAAAGCGCTGATAACTCCTCTGTATCAAAAAAAAA
>NC_041354.1:1032289-1037289 GCF_004354835.1 Perca flavescens | reverse complement strand
TTCTTCACTGATTTCCTGTTCCTGTTTGTTGTTTCAGAGCTTGGTGTTAACGGAGCTGAACCACAGAACCAACAACAGACCCACAACCCTCGCAGGTAAACACCGATACACGCCAACATCCTGCAACATCAGACCCTTCAAAATAAAAGCCTTTCGGGAGGCTGAATCCACAAATACATGTTTTACAAAGGGGTTAAATTTAGAGACACACACAGAGACACAAAGACACACACACACACACACACACACACACACACACACACACACACACACACACACACACACACAGAGACACACACATACACAAAGCCACACTCAGAGACACAAAGACACACACACACACACATACACAAACACATAAACAAAGCCACACTCTGAGACACACACACACACACACAGCCACACTCAGAGACACACACACATAGACAAAGCCACACACACACACAGCGACACTCAGAGACACACACACACACACACACACACAAAGCCACAAACACACACACACACAGAGACACATACATACACAAAGCCACACTCAGACACAAAGACACACACACACACACACACACACACACACACACACACACACATACACAAACACATAAACAAAGCCACACTCTGAGACACACACACACAGCCACACTCAGAGACACACACACATAGACAAAGCCACACACACACACAGCGACACTCAGAGACACACACACACACACACACACACACAAAGCCACACACAGAGACACACACAGCCACACACAAACACACACATACACACAGCCACATACATAGACACACAGAGAGACACACGCACACACACAGCCTCCTTTCTTTCATCCTCCATTCCTTCCTGTTCTTCCCTACGTACTTCATTTCTTCTTTCCCTCCTTACACACTTACTTCAAAGCTGCCGTTGCTCTAATTACCGTTTTCTGCTGCGTCCCTCTCCAGTGTGACATCATCAGGAGGCGGAGCCTTCATCCCGATCCACCTGGTCCCGTCCATTCAGACGTCCACGCAGCTGTCAGTCAAACCCCTCTCCTCCCCCTCCCCCTTGTCCTCTCGCCCCGCCATGACCATCAAGTTTCTGGGGCCCCGCCCCCAAACGGACCAGGTGAGCACCGGTTATTGTTGTTGTTTTAACACACGTGATAATCAGCTGACTTTTTGTGTGTTTATTACGACAGCAACAAAATGTCAAAAAAAAACAGTGAAAGTGAAAAAAAAAAAAAAAAAAGTTGGAATATTACGAGAAAAAGTCGTAAAACTTTAGGGGAAAAAGTTGGAATATTACGAATATTTCACTTTAGAAACGAAAAATAGTCAAATATTTTGAGAAAAGTTTAAATATTCCAAGAAAACAAAGTCCTAAAGTTGGAATATTATTAAGACACACACATACACAGAGCACAAACACACACAGACACACATAGACACAGACAGACACACAAACACATACACACACACATTTCACATTACAAACGAATAATAGTCAAATATTTTGAGAAGTTTAAATATTCCAAGAACAAAGCCGTAAAAAGTTGGAATATTATTAAGACACGCACATACACAGAGCACAGACACACACACACACACACACACACAGAAAAAAACACACATACACACACACATTTCACATTAGAAACGAATAATAGTCAAATATTTTGAGAAAAGTTGAAATATTCCGAGAAAAAAAGTCGGAAAAAGTTGGAATATTATCAAGACACACACAAATACACACATACACAGAGCACAAACACACACACATTTCACATTAGAAACGAATAATAGTCAAATATTTTGAGAAAAGTTTAAATATTCCGAGAAAACAGTCATAAAGTTGGAATATTATTAAGACACACACATACACAGAGCACAAACACATAGACACAGACAAACACAGACACACAAACACGTACATTTCACTTTAGAAACGAATAATAGTCAAATATTTTGAGAAAAGTTGAAATATTCCGAGAAAAAAAGTCATAAAAAGTTGGAATATTAAGACACACACATACACAGAGCACAGACACACATAGACACAGACAGATACACAAACACATACACACACACATTTCACATTAGAAACGAATAATAGTCAAATATTTTGAGAAGTTTAAATATTCCAAGAACAAAGCCGTAAAAAGTTGGAATATTATTAAGACACACACACATACACAGAGCACAAACACACACAGACACACACACACACACAGACACACACACATAGACACAGACAAACACAGACACACAAACATATACACACACACACACACACATTAGAAATGAATAATAGTCAAATATTTTGAGAAAAGTTTAAATATTCCGAGAAAAAAAGTCGTAAAAAGTTGGAATATTATTAAGACACACACATACACAGAGCACAGACACACATAGACACACACACACACACAGACACACACACATAGACACAGACAAACACAGACACACAAACATATACACACACACACACACACATTAGAAATGAATAATAGTCAAATATTTAGAGAAAAGTTTAAATATTCCGAGAAAAAAAGTCGTAAAAAGTTGGAATATTATTAAGACACACACATACACAGAGCACAAACACACATAGACACAAACACATACACACAAACACATACACACACACATACACAGAGCACAAACACACACAGACACAAACACATACACACACACATTTCACATTTCACATTAGAAACAAATAGTCAAATATTTAGAGAAAAGTTGAAATATTCCGAGAAAAAGTCATAAAAAGTTGGAATATTATTAAGACACACATATACACACATACACAGAGCACAAACACACACAGACACACACACACATATACACACAGACAAACAGAGACACACACACACACACACACATTTCACATTAGAAACGAATAGTCAAATATTTAGAGAAAAGTTGAAATATTCCGAGAAAAAGTCATAAAAAGTTGGAATATTATTAAGACACACATATACACACATACACAGAGCACAAACACACACAGACACACACACATAGACACAGACAAACACAGACAACAAACATACACACACACACACACACACATTAGAAATGAATAATAGTCAAATATTTTGAGAAAAGTTTAAATATTCCGAGAAAAAAAGTCGGAAAAAGTTGGAATATTATTAAGACACACATATACACACATACACAGAGCACAAACACACACAGACACACACACATAGACACAGACAAACACAGACACACAAACATATACACACACACACACACACATTAGAAATGAATAATAGTCAAATATTTTGAGAAAAGTTTAAATATTCCGAGAAAAAAAGTCGTAAAAAGTTGGAATATTATTAAGACACAGACATACACAGAGCACAGACACACATAGACACAAACACATACACACAAACACATACACACACATACACAGAGCACAAACACACACAGACACAAACACATACACACACACATTTCACATTTCACATTAGAAACAAATAGTCAAATATTTAGAGAAAAGTTGAAATATTCCGAGAAAAAGTCATAAAAAGTTGGAATATTATTAAGACACACATATACACACATACACAGACCACAAACACACACAGACACACACACACATATACACAGACAAACAGAGAGACACACACACACACACATTTCACATTAGAAACAAATAGTCAAATATTTAGAGAAAAGTTGAAATATTCCGAGAAAAAAAGTCGTAAAAAGTTGGAATATTATTAAGACACACATATACACACATACACAGAGCACAAACACACACAGACACACACACATAGACACAGACAAACACAGACACACAAACATACACACACACACACATTAGAAACGAATAATAGTCAAATATTTTGAGAAAAGTTTAAATATTCCGAGAAAAAAAGTCGTAAAAAGTTGGAATATTATTAAGACACACACATACACAGAGCACAAACACACATAGACACAAACACATACACACAAACACATACACACACATACACAGAGCACAAACACACACAGACACAAACACATACACACACACATTTCACATTTCACATTAGAAACAAATAGTCAAATATTTAGAGAAAAGTTGAAATATTCCGAGAAAAAGTCATAAAAAGTTGGAATATTATTAAGACACACATATACACACATACACAGAGCACAAACACACACAGACACACACACACATATACACAGACAAACAGAGACACACACACACACATTTCACATTAGAAACGAATAGTCAAATATTTAGAGAAAAGTTGAAATATTCCGAGAAAAAGTCATAAAAAGTTGGAATATTATTAAGACACACATATACACACATACACAGAGCACAAACACACACAGACACACACACACATATACACAGACAAACAGAGACACACACACACACACACACATTTCACATTAGAAACGAATAGTCAAATATTTAGAGAAAAGTTGAAATATTCCGAGAAAAAAAGTCGTAAAAAGTTGGAATATTATTAAGACACACATATACACACATACACAGAGCACAAACACACACAGACACACACACACATATACACAGACAAACAGAGACACACACACACACATTTCACATTAGAAACAAATAGTCAAATATTTAGAGAAAAGTTTAAATATTCCGAGAAAAAAAGTCGTAAAAAGTTGGAATATTATTAAGACACACATATACACACATACACAGAGCACAAACACACACAGACACACACACACATATACACAGACAAACAGAGACACACACACACACACACACATTTCACATTAGAAACGAATAGTCAAATATTTAGAGAAATGTTGAAATATTCCGAGAAAAAAAGTCGTAAAAAGTTGGAATATTATTAAGACACACATATACACACATACACAGAGCACAAACACACACAGACACACACACACATATACACAGACAAACAGAGACACACACACACACACATTTCACATTAGAAACGAATAGTCAAATATTTAGAGAAAAGTTGAAATATTCCGAGAAAAAGTCATAAAAAGTTGGA
>NC_041354.1:1010241-1012741 GCF_004354835.1 Perca flavescens | reverse complement strand
AAGGTGAAGCTGTGGATCAGAGTGTGTGTGTGTGTGTGTGTGTGTGTGTGTGTGTAGTATATAGTGTGTATATCTCACCATTAGTGAAGGTGAAGCTGTGGATCAGTGTGTGTGTGTGTATAGTGTGTAGTGTATAGTGTGTATATCTCACCATTAGTGAAGGTGAAGCTGTGGATCAGTGTGTGTGTGTGTAGTGTGTAGTGTATAGTGTGTATATCTCACCATTAGTGAAGGTGAAGCTGTGGATCAGTGTGTGTGTGTGTGTAGTATATAGTGTGTATATCTCACCATTAGTGAAGGTGAAGCTGTGGATCAGTGTGTGTGTGTGTGTGTGTGTGTGTGTGTGTAGTATATAGTGTGTATATCTCACCATTAGTGAAGGTGAAGCTGTGGATCAGTGTGTGTGTGTATAGTGTGTAGTGTATAGTGTCTATATCTCACCATTAGTGAAGGTGAAGCTGTGGATCAGAGCCATCCCATCAAACCAGTGGTTGTACTCTGAGTCTCCGATGGAGAACAGTCCCGGTCCGTTCCTCAGCAGAGTCCCCTGCAGCCAGGACGGGATGCAGCCTGCACAGGTTATTACACAGGCTATTACACAGGCTATTACACAGGCTATTACACAGGCTATTACACAGGCTATTACACAGGCTATCACACAGGCTATTACACAGGCTATTCCGTGAACCATCACCTTATCGTGGTGGAGAGGTTTTTGTGTCTCTGTGAACCTGAGGGCTGTGTTGTCTGGAGCTTTGTGCTCCTGGTAGGGTCTCCCAAGGCAAAGTGGTCTCAGGTGAGGGGCCAGACAAAGAATGGTTCAAAAACCCCAATGAATAAACGAGGTAGAGATGGAGTGACCCTGCCGGGAGGAAGCCTGGGGCCCCCGTCTGGAGCCAGGCCCAGACGGCGGGCTCGTCGGCGAGCGCCTGGTGGCCGGGTTTGCCACGGAGCCCGGCCGGGCACAGCCCGAACAAGCTACGTGGCTCCCATCTCTCCAGCCCATGGGCCCACCACCTGTGGGAGGAACCGCTGGGGTCGGGTGCGATGCCACATGGGTGGCAGTGAAGGTCAGCGGCCTCGACGGACCAGACCCGGGCGGCAGACGCTGGCTCTGGGGACGTGGAACGTCACCTCTCTGTGGGGGAGTTGCCCAGGGTGTGAGGCGCCGGGCGGGTGTGGGGATACTCACAAGCCCCGGCTGAGCGCCGCCACGTTGGAGTTTACCCCGTGGACGAGAGGGTCGCCTCCTTACGCCTGCGGGTTGTGGGGGAAAACTCTGACTGTTGTTTGTGCATATGCACCAAACAGGAGTTCGGAGTATTTGGCCTTCTTGGAGATCTCAAGGGAGTCCTGCATGGGGCACCAGTGGGGACTCCATTGTTCTGCTGAGGGACTTCAACGCACACGTGGGCAATGATGGAGACACCCGGAAAGGCGTGATTGGGAGGAACGGCCTCCCTGATCTAAATCAGAGTGGTTGTTTGTTGTTTGACTTCTGTGCTAGTCATGGATTGTCTATAACGAACACCATGTTCGAACATAGGGATGCTCATAAGTGTACCTGGTACCAGAGCACCCTAGGCCAAGGTCAATGATCAATTTTATAATCGTTTCATCTGATCTGAGGCCGTATGTTTTGGACAATTTCGGGTGAAGAGAGGGGCAGAGCTGTCAACCGATCACCATCTGGTGGTGAGTTGGGTCAGGGGGTGGGGGAAGACTCTGGACAGACCTGGTAAGCCCAAATGTGTAGTGCGAGGAGGCAGGATCAGAACCATCCGATTCATCGGATGGTTCCCCAGGAGGGGGAAGCGGGGAACCATCCAAGCTGTGTACAGTAAGGATGGGACACTGTTGACCTCAACTGAGGAGGTAATAGGGCGGTGGAAGGAGCACTTTGAGGAACTCCTGAATCCGACTAATATGCCCTCTATGTTAGAGGCAGAGCTGGAGGATAATGGGGGATTGTCGCCGATTTCCCAGGCGGAAGTCACTGATGTAGTCAAACAACTCCACAGTGGCAAAGCCCCGGGATTGATGAGATCCGTCCAGAAATGCTCAAGGCTCTGGGTGTGGAGGGGCCGTCCTGGTTGACACGCCTCTTCAACATTGCGTGGAAGTCTGGGACGGTGCCAAAGGAATGGCAGACTGGGGTGGTGGTTCCCCTTTAAAAAAGGGGGACCAGAGGGTGTGTGCCAATTACAGGGTATCACACTTCTCAGCCTCCCTGGTAAAGTCTACTCCAAGGTGCTGGAAAGGAGGGTTCGGCCGATAGTCGAACCTCGGGTTGAGGAGGAACAATGCGGATTCCGTCCTGGTCGTGGAACAACGGACCAGCTCTTCACTCGCAAGGATCCTGGAGGGAGCCTGGGAGTATGCCCAACCGGTCTACATGTGTTTTGTGGATTTGGAGAAGGCGTATGACTGGGTCCCCCGGGAGATACTGTGGGAGGTGCTGCGGGAGTATGGGGTGAGGAGGTCTCTACTCAGAGCCATC
>NC_041354.1:1002741-1005241 GCF_004354835.1 Perca flavescens | reverse complement strand
TCAGGACTTTTAGCGTGTATAGAGTCAGCATATCTCCACATGTAAATTGGTGAATTAAGAGTTTATTTCAACCAAACCAGAGTGGTGGTTGTTGGAACAGTGGAAAGATGAACCAAGACGGCTTTTGATTGTTAGTTTTATTTTGTTTCTGTCCAATTTGAATGAAGTGTGTTTTACGATGATAAAAGTCCGAATTATTTACATGGAGTCTGGTGGAGTTTGGTGATAGAGATTTCTATCTCTGTAGGGATCCTTCCCATAATGTTATCAGACACTTACAGTAGAATAAAACTCCTCCTACTTTGTGGCCCTTTTCTCTTCCCGTCTCTCCAGGTGGCCGCCCCTGACAGGAAGTTGTTCTGTGCATCCAGCAGCGTGGAGATGGTCTCCACCCAGGTCATCTTGATGCTGGCTGAGGACGCCTGCAGCGTGAAGCGTTCCTCCGAGCCTCGAGACCACAACACGAACTTACAGGGATCACCGTCCACGCTGTCCTGCATCGCCAGGTAACTCACCTGATCACACACATAAATAACACCATTATTCCCTGTTTAAGCCCGTCTATATGTTGAGTATTCAGCAGTATAAACCAGTCTGTATATATTGAGTATAAAAGACGACAAATAGGCGACAAAAAGGCAGCGAAAACAAAAGTTGACCAAAAGACTCAAATAAAGTATTAGGAGACCACTAAGGTCTATATAAAAGAGACTTCAGATACAGTATTAGGAGACCACTAAGGTCTATATAAAAGAGACTTCAGATACAGTATTAGGGGACCACTAAGGTCTATATAAAAGAGACTTCAGATACAGTATTAGGGGACCACTAAGGTCTATATAAAAGAGACTTCAGATACAGTATTATGGGACCACTAAGGTTTATATAAAAGAGACTTCAGATACAGTATTAGGGGACCACTAAGGTCTATATAAAAGACACTTCAGATACAGTATTAGGGGACCACTAAGGTCTATATAAAAGAGACTTCAGATACAGTATTAGGGGACCAGGTCTATATAAAAAGGTTTATATACCAAAAAGAGACTTCAGATACAGTATTAGGGGACCACTAAGGTCTATATAAAAGACACTTCAGATACAGTATTAGGGGACCACTAAGGTCTATATAAAGAGACTTCAGATACAGTATTAGGGGACCACTAAGGTCTATATAAAAGAGACTTCAGATACAGTATTAGGGGACCACTAAGGTCTATATAAAAGAGACTTCAGATACAGTATTAGGGGACCACTAAGGTCTATATAAAAGAGACTTCAGATAAAGTATTAGGGGACCACTAAGGTCTATATAAAGAGACTTCAGATACAGTATTAGGGGACCACTAAGGTCTATATAAAAGAGACTTCAGATACAGTATTAGGGGACCACTAAGGTCTATATAAAAGAGACTTCAGATACAGTATTAGGGGACCACTAAGGCCTATATAAAAGAGACTTCAGATACAGTATTAGGGGACCACTAAGGTCTATATAAAAGAGACTTCAGATACAGTATTAGGGGACCACTAAGGTCTATATAAAAGAGACTTCAGATACAGTATTAGGGGACCACTAAGGTCTATATAAAAGAGACTTCAGATACAGTATTAGGGGACCACTAAGGTCTATATAAAAGAGACTTCAGATACAGTATTAGGGGACCACTAAGGTCTATATAAAAGAGACTTCAGATACAGTATTAGGGGACCACTAAGGTCTATATAAAAGAGACTTCAGATACAGTATTAGGGGACCACTAAGGTCTATATAAAAGAGACTTCAGATACAGTATTAGGGGACCACTAAGGGGACCACTAAGGTCTATATAAAAGAGACTTCAGATACAGTATTAGGGGACCACTAAGGTCTATATAAAAGAGACTTCAGATACAGTATTAGGGGACCACTAAGGTCTATATAAAAGAGACTTCAGATACAGTATTAGGGGACCACTAAGGTCTATATAAAAGAGACTTCAGATACAGTATTAGGGGACCACTAAGGTCTATATAAAAGAGACTTCAGATACAGTATTAGGGGACCACTAAGGTCTATATAAAAGAGACTTCAGATACAGTATTAGGGGACCACTAAGGTCTATATAAAAGAGACTTCAGATACAGTATTAGGGGACCACTAAGGACTATATAAAAGAGACTTCAGATACAGTATTAGGGGCCCACTAAGGTCTATATAAAAGAGACTTCAGATACAGTATTAGGGGACCACTAAGGTCTATATAAAAGAGACTTCAGATAAAGTATTAGGGGACCACTAAGGTCTATATAAAGAGACTTCAGATACAGTATTAGGGGACCACTAAGGTCTATATAAAAGAGACTTCAGATACAGTATTAGGGGACCACTAAGGTCTATATAAAGAGACTTCAGATACAGTATTAGGGGGGACCACTAAGGTCTATATAAAAGAGACTTCAGATACAGTATTAGGGGACCACTAAGGTCTATATAAAAGAGACTTCAGATACAGTATTA
>NC_041354.1:985241-997741 GCF_004354835.1 Perca flavescens | reverse complement strand
ACCTGTGTTCTTAGGATTGATGAATCCCATGTCTTCCTAACTGAAAGCGCGTGCCAGTTGTTCCTAATTAGCACAAGATAACGCCCCGCAAATTCCCATATAAGGACATGACACTTCCTGTGCACCTCCTGGGAAGTGGGAGACTGCGAGATGGCTGTCGGATTCGCGGTGGAGGAAGTACCGAATCTCAAGTTAAAGTACAAATAATACGAGACATATTTACTTTAGTAAAAGTATAGGGTGTCCACTACCACAAACAAGGCCTGGCTTTTAAAAGAAGTTCCTATGAGTGAATGAGGCCCAATGTCCTTTACATGAGTCTAAAACCACAGAGCCTTACTGGTCCTCATACACATATTCAGAGAGAGGAGGGGTGTGTGTGTGTGTGTGTGTGTGTGTGTGTGTGTGTGTGTGTGTGTGTGTGTGTGTGTGTGTGTGTGTGTGTGTGTGTGTGTGTGTGTGTTTGTGTGTGTGTGTTAGAGGTGGTACGGGTCATGAAAAACATCCGAACCGCTCGGTTGGCTTGTCTCTGTTTGGAGTGTGTGTGCGTCCCGCAGTTCGTCAGTACACTGTTAATATGCACTAACCACTTACTGCCGTAGTGTCCACTTTCAACACCTACAGTACAGGCCAAACGTTTGGACACACCTTCTCATTCAATGCTTTTCATTTTCATTTTCATGACTATTTACAACGTAGATTCTCACTGAAGGCATCAAAACTATGAATGAACACATGTGGAATTATGTACTTAACAAAAAAGTGTGAAATAACTGAAAACATGTCTTATATTTTAGATTCTTCAAAGTAGCCACCCTTTGCTTTTTTATTAATAAGGGAAATAATTCCACTAATTAACCCTGACAAGGCACACCTGTGAAGGTAAAACCATTTCAGGTGACTACCTCATGAAGCTCATTGAGAGAACACCAAGGGTTTGCAGAGTTATCAAAAAAAGCAAAGGGTGGCTACTTTGAAGAATCTAAAATATAAGACATGTTTTCAGTTATTTCACACTTTTTTGTTAAGTACATAATTCCATATGTGTTCATTCATAGTTTTGATGCCTTCAGTGAGAATCTACAATGTAAATAGTCATGAAAATAAAGAAACACATTGAATGGGAAGGTGTGTCCAAACTTTTGGCCTGTACTGTATGTTAAAACACTTACTGGAAATGACGAGTGGGATGAGCGAGACGAACGCAACTCATGGCACCTGATTGGATGAATGCGTCACGTGGGTCTGGCTGCTCCCGAATTTCAAGACAGATTGTAATGGCGTCTCGTTCTGGATACGATCTTGTATTTTACAGAAATAGTTCACCAAAACATGTCTCTGAAAACATTTCAAGAGAGAAATAGGCCGTGCAGTTGCTGAATCTGTCTTCATTTCAGGCCAAAACATCAGGCCACTTACGTAGGCTACGGTGAAAGCTCCGCAGAACTGAGAAACAGTCTTAAGTGTGGTGTTGGGGAACATTGATTACTGGATAGAGAGCTGATGCTGCAATGTTTCTGATGATGAGATAAAGAAGTCATGTTTGATAAAAAAGCTGACGGTTGGCAAGGCGATCTGATAGATAACATTTTACTGGAACTGAAACTAACTAACCACCCACACACACCCACCCCACACACACACACACACACACACACACACACACACACACACACACACACACACACACACACACACATACACACACACACACACACACACACACACACACACACACACACACACACACACACACACACACACACACACACACACACACACACACACACACACACACACACACACACACACACACACACACACACACACACACACACACACACACACACACACACACAGAGAGACACACACATGCAGAGACACAAACACATATACAGTCACACACACACATATACACACACACAGACACACATGCAGTCACACACACAGGCACACACATATACACATACATACACACACAGACCCAAACACAAATACACACACATGTATATACACAAATACACACAAATACACAGACACACACACATTCACAGCATACACAGATAAACACACACATACAGACATACAAGCACATACAGACACACACAAATACACACACACATACGTATACACTCACACACACAAACACAGACACACATGCAGACACAGAGACACACACACACAAAAAAAGTGTCAACAACTTCAAGAAAAGCAACAAAAACACACCCTTAAACCCGTAAATTGCTCTGTTTTTGTTTTATTAAATTTATATTTCTGGAAACCTTCCCTTTTAAAGAAAATGATGCTAGACAAATAACAGCCAATCAGCACTCACCATGACAGGCAGCAGCCTCAAGCAGAAGAGTCTCAGGCTCCGGGCCAGTCCCCCGAAATCTAGAGCGCTCCTTTAATGAGTCAACAGGCAGAAACAGACCATAATAAGTTCAAGTTCAAGTGTATTGTCATGTGCATTTAAAATTACAAAGTAGAGAGAGAATGCAATGAAATGTGCTTTGCCCTGCTCCTCTTTTCACATACAAACTATCAATTTAATTTGAATAAAATATAATAAAATGACCTGGATACGTAGTACAAGACACACACAAAAAAACAAACAAACAAACAAACAAATACACACACACACACACACACACACACACACACACACACACACACACACACACACTCCTCTCTGAATAACGTGTGTATGAAGACCCGTCAGCCTCTGTGCTTTATATTTTATTTGATTAGTTTATTTGTCAGGGACCATGCACAGTTTAGTCCCTGTACCAGAGTTAGCTATACAGCTAATTTACATATTAGGTCCCTGGGCAAAGGAGATAAAAGGACAATACAGACAATACTATCAAAACAGATAGAAACTTAACAACAAACAACATATAACAAGCATTACATCACGTATAAACCAGAATACAAAATATACATTCCATGTTATAAAAAGATCAATGATCACATAGCTAATTCACCTTCAGCCAAGTCTTTAAGGACATTTAAAATGGCTGAGACTTGCACAATCTCTAATATGAATTGAAATTAAGTTCCACTATTCTACTACAGTAAATGAAAAAGCTGATTGACTAAATGTAGTCTTCCTACATTGAGTGTAATAGTCACCTCTTACAGAAGCACTGGAGAGCCTTACATTATCTCTGCAAAATGACACACATTGCTTGAGTGGTGGTGGTGCAAGATCATGGGTCTATTTATACATCAGGCACATGTCTGCAAAACAGAAAAACTGTCAATTTTTATGATTGTGCAGTGATTGTAGTTTCTTGTATTTTTGTCAAGAACTTTCACAGCTAGTTTGTAAAGGGTACATATGGGTTTTAGCGTAGTCCCACCTGCCTGGGACCAGCTTGTAGAACAGTAAGATAAATGTGAGAAGATCATTAAATGCAAAAACAGTTTAGCTGCAGCTATTGGTAACTGTTGTCTTATATGTCTAAAATTAGCTAAACTAACTCTGACACAATGGGATATCTTCTTTATGTTTTTTAAAACTTAAATTAGAATCAATAATTATGCCCACATACTTAATAAGACAGATGTCAGGCTGATGTTGTGTAACATTCTTCTTGATAGAGAAATACATGCCCACTGTTTTGCTTACATTAAGACTTTTTTAGACTCGTGGAAAGTACATTGATTACTGGATAGAGAGCTGATGCTGCAACGCTTCCTCTGATGATGAGATAAAGAAGTCATGTTTGATAAGAAAACACAGACACATACAAACACAGACTCACACATACACACACAGACACACACACAGAAAGACACACACATGCACAGAAAGACACACACACATATATACACACACAGACACCCACACACAGAGACCCCCCCACACATACACAGACACACACACACACCCACAAACACACACACAGACAGACAGACACACACAAACAATCACAGGCACACACAGACACACACATATATACCCACACAGACACACATATATACACACACACACACACACACAGACACCCACAAACACACACACCCCTCCCTCCTCTCTGAATATGTGCATGAGGACCAGTAAGGCTCTGTGGTTTTAGACTCGTGTAAAGAACACTGATTACTGGATAGAGAGCTGATGCTGCAACGTTTGCTCTGATGATGAGATAAAGAAGTCATGTTTGATAAGAAAACACACACACACACACACACACACACACACACACACACACACACACACATAGACAGAGAAACACACGTAGACAGAGACACACACACACACACAGACACACACAAACACATAGACGGACACACACACACACACACACACACACACACACACACACACACACACACACAAACACATAGACGGACACAAACACACACACACATACACACACACACACACACACACACACAGACAGAGGCACACACACACACACACACACACACACACACACACACACATTGACACACACACACACACACACACACACACACACACACACACACACACACACACACACACAGCCCCTGATGCTGAGATAAGAAGTCATGTGTGATACCAGATAAAGAGCAGCAGCTGATGAGGGTTAGAGGTGTAGAGAGTATATGAGCTGAGTGGTGTCAGTGTTTGTCGACCTCGGAGCAGAATGGCTGCAGTCACAGAGCTCTCCTTCCTGCTGTTTGCTCTCATCAACTACATCCATGCTCAAGAACTGATCTTCGTCAAAAAGAAAGGAGAATCTCACACCTTCAAGCTCCCCGAGAACACCACCTCCTGCCTGATCTCCAGGTGTGTTGGTGAGGAGAAGCTTGTCCTGTGGAACACCTCTGACCTCTGGTCCAACAGCTCCTCAGTACCTCAACACCTGAAACAACGACTGGTCAGCTCGGTGGAAACTTCTTCTTACAGGATCCTCCACCTGACCCATTCAGACTCCGGCCGGTACCGAGAGGAGTGTTGGACTGAGGGCAACGTGACGCATGACAACAACATCACTATTACTGTTTGTTCTTCAATAGATACGAGCTTTATTAAAGCAAGACTTGGAGAAACAGTGGACCTGCCATGTGAGGGAGCAGCTGATAATCTGGATATCCAGTGGCTCAAACTGGACTCTAGATATAATTATGAAACAAGGAACAGAGTTTTTGGGGACAAGACGACATCAGTGATGGACAATGTTAGAGGAAGATACCAAGTGGTGACAAACACATCAGCTCTTCGTGTTTCCAACATTACAGCAACAGACTTTACACGGTACAGATGTCTGGTGATGAACCAACAGCAGTGTGTTAGAAGTTACATTGTATGGTTCTTACTGTCTGAGATGATCTACGGCTCAGTAGGAGAGAGCGCTGTGTTGCCGTGCTCTATCACTGACTCCACTGATGAACAGCCCCCACGTTGGTCTAATGAGTTCTCCTCTGACCTAGGACAACTAAACCAGACTGATCCTTCAGTAGACCAAAACTACTCGCTGGTCTTTTCATCTCTAATGTTAAATCACTCAGGTCTGTACTACTGTAAAGTCTCTATGAGAGAGCAACAGTATTATCAACAGTATGATCTGTTTGTGTGTCCCAAATTTGTCCCCCCTGCTGTAGAGCTTTTCTCAGAGGGAGAAGAAGTCACTCTCAGATGCAGAGATTGGAGAAAGGGTAAGAGGCACGTTTGGTTTATCAAGTCTAACAGAACAGAGGGAAGAATCTTTAATGTAGAGTCTGATCATAGAATGAGCAGAGTGAGCTGGTACCGTGATAATGGGAGCCTGGTTATCTCTAATATCTCAGTGGGAGACGCAGGGGAGTACTGGTGTGTAGTTTATGATTATGATGATTATCAGTGTGTGTCAACAGAGAGAACTGTGTTAGTGTACATGGAGCCCTTTGGGATTTACTCCACCTTCTTCAAAGTGCGATGCTCAGTGCTCAGTGTCCTGCTGCTGATGCTCTGTGCTGCTGTAGTCGCTGTGAACCTGAGGACACGGAGAGGAGCTCAGCTTTCACCTCACACACACACTTAATATGCATATATGATCATTTCATCATTGGCTTTAATACAGCCTGGTATACACTGGCTTTAATACAGCCTGGTATACACTGGCTTTAATACAGCCTGGTATACACTGGCTTCAAAACAAGGGATGGGACACATTCATGCAGAGAAAACATTTAAACTAGAACTCAAAAGACAGAAACAACAAACAGAAATGATGGGAAATAAGACATAAATATCCAATAATTATGATTATAATAATATAAAATAAGATTTCGATGTTAGAAGTGAATATTTGTCTGTATTAGTATGTTGTGTATATATGTAGATGATAATATATTGTATATATATTGAGTTAGTTGATCTTTTCTTGAATGTGTGTGTGTGTTCCAGATGTATTTTGAATCTAAACATTATGTGATGTTGTATATTATATATAAAGGAATATGAATTGTCTTTAATGCATTTATAATAGTTGTATCTTGCAGTGTTGTCAGTGTTATAAACCTGTTATTACATCTTGGTCTATATCTATAATCCATCGTCTGTTTAATAAACATTATTAATGAACTATAAAACTTGTGGTTCTGGTTGTGATTTCTGATTAATTATTATAAGCAACTTATCTCTGGGTCTGTAAAATGTTTATATATATATATTATTATTATTATAAAGTTAATGAAATACAAGGTCTTGTACTTTGTCTCAGCTACAGCTCTGAGTCTCTCCCTCTGCTCCCGTTTCACTCACCACTGAGTCTCACTTCATGTCCCGCCCACAACACTATCTGGTTGGTAGATGTTGGACGAGTAACAGCCAATCAGCACTCACCACTGAGTCTCACTTCATGTCCCGCCCACAACACTATCTGGTTGGTAGATGTTGGACGAGTAACAGCCAATCAGCACTCACCACTGAGTCTCACTTCATGTCCCGCCCACAACACTATCTGGTTGGTAGATGTTAGACGAGTATCAGCCAATCAGCACTCACCATGACATGCAGCAGCCTCAAGTAGAATCGTCTCCGGGCCAGTCCCCCCGAAATCTAGCGCACTCCTTTAATGAGTCATGTAACCCTCATGCCCTCTTTGGGTATTTTTGTACATTTTTCTCAAGTTTTTATTTTCATTTTGTGATAGTTTTTGCTGTGTTACTGCTTATGGCATGACATTTTCTCAGAGTCTGTCTTTTTGGTCACAATGTTTAAATCCAGTGTTTTTACTTTTACATGTTTTTTATACTTGATTGATTCATTTTGTACCCTCTGGACACCTTCGTGGCAAAAAATGTTGACGTACACAAAAACTGCTGTTAAATCATCATGTATCAATATTTTTTTCTGCTATTTTTTTCATAAATCACTTAAACAACTTCTAACTTGCTCAGAACTAACAAACATTCAATCATTTTCAGGATTTTAACCCTTTAAATATGGAATGCCTTTTTATTCAGAATTGAATAAATGAATAAATACATAAACAAATGAATGAATACATGAATAAGTAAATAAATATGTCTTTGAAATAAATCATGAAATAAATAAATGAGGCAATAAATACATAAATAATAAAATAAATGTAATTATTTCATGGTACTTTTATTTCATAAGTATACTTTTACTTATTTCCCTCTCTATTTATTTCCACTGCCACTGGGGGACCATAGGCAGGCTGGAGGAACTCAAATTAATGTTAAAAAACCTCATAAAGTGAACTTTTCATGCCATGGGACCTTTAAAACAGCCAAAATGAATATATTTATGAAGCTAAACATTTACTGAATATAATTTGTATGATTCACACAAACATTTCACCAAGCCACAAGATATCTTGATGGCTAATACATGTATTACTCAAAATTTGGGTAACTTCATGTTACCCCGGAAGTCATAGCGTAATTTAAACCCGAGGATCGCAGCAAACTTTCCTTTATACAACAAAGAGAGCACATGCTGGTAAGACCAAGATTATATGTTACCCTCTGTTACCTTTTAAACTTAAAAAACACACGTAGTTAACAAAGGTTGTGTGGTTATTATAACCGGTCATGTTTGTGAAGTAAATGGTATGGTTTTAAACAATAGAGAATGGTGTATTGATGTTTGTAGCTATAGCATATAAATCACTGCAGTATTGGATGTTAAATATGTGCACAAGAAAGCTACGAGATTACTGTGGGGGATTTAATGAATGGCTAGGTTAACAGATGATTTGAAAAGACAGAGACGGACACACATGTTTGAATTGTGCAAGTAAGCGGTTTGAAACACAGCCAATGTTGTTATTTAATTCTGGGAATAGTAGTTGTATTAGTTCCAGTAATGTTGCTAGGAGCTTGGTTTCAGTACGGCTGTTGGTTGGATAGGTGGCTGTTGGTTGGATAGGTGGCTGTTGGTTGGATAGGTGGCTGCTGGTTGGATAGGTGGCTGCTGGTTGGATAGGTGGCTGTTGGTTGGATAGGTGGCTGTTGGTTGGATAGGTGGCTGTTGGTTGGATAGGTGGCTGTTGGTTGGATAGGTGGCTGTTGCTGTAATGCTGGTGGTGGACGGGAGAATGGGTGCTGGTGTTTGCTCTGGTGCTTTGGTATCTTGTGGTTTGTGGCCATTCCTTTGTGGTGTAGTGGCTCCCTCTGGTGGTGTATTGGGCTGTATTGTTAACAGATGATTTGGAAAGACACACACACAGAGAGACACATACATACAGACAGACACACACACACACACACACACACACACACACACACACACACACACAGACTTAAGCACACAAACACACAAATACACACACACACAGACTCACACACAGAGACACACAGACTCACACACAGACTCAGGCGTCTTTTGTTACGGAGTAGGCTACAGAAATTATAGGCTCATCTTAAAATTTCAATGTAATGGCTCAATATATAAATGATTTCAACAATGTGGATAAGGTTGTTATAGTTCGATGACGATATGTAGGCTATTCATTTGAGCCAGAGCAGGCGACAACGTTGCAGATGAAGAGAAAGAGAGAGCGAGCTGCCAGCGGGCAGAGGAGGGTCTGGTTCAGCCTCCTCTCCCCGCTGCCTCTCGCTCTCAAGCAGCGGCTGAAGGGCCGCGAGGCTCAGGGTATTGGTAGTGCTCCCGTGGGTGTTGTGGCTCAGGGTATTGGTAGTGTTCCCGTGGGTGTTGTGGCTCAGGGTATTGGTAGTGTTCCCGTGGGTGTTGTGGCTCAGGGTATTGGTAGTGCTCCCGTGGGTGCTGTGTTGTGGCTTATCACGGTCAACTGTGCCAGTCATCATCAGACAAACATGCAACTCCACCTCCTCGCCTTTCCAGGCAAGCTTTTGTTGTTCACTTGGCATGTTTTGGTTCAACAGGCTACTAAGGAGAGAAGTAGAATGAAGGTTCTACGCAGGCGGGTGCCTTGGTGGTGTTGTGTGGCAGTGCCACCTAGTCACCTGGAGTGCATACTACATCGAATTTCACACACTTTTTGCGTCACCATATGCACACAGATTTCCCCCATAACGCTCGTCTAAACGCAGAATAAGAAGTGATAACGCAACGCCAGTTTGGGTCTGTTTTCTCTTCAGATCGTTTCTGTGTAAACATAGCCTGTGATGCAGCGGCTGAATCTGTCTTCATCTCAGATCAACAAAGGTCAGTTTAGAAGCTGTTGTTGTGTCCCCAGAGCAGCCCAGTCTCATGGCAGCTATCGCCCTCAGTTCGTGAAATGGTCACACACCAATTTCATGGAGACCACCTCGAAATAAACGAGAAATTTGAGTCCCTGTACACAAATTAACAGATCAAAATTACGTAACAATTTCACCCGGGTGAGTGGGGATTGTGTTTAGTTTCCCGTAGTCTTCCTAATCACAACCGTCCTGTTATTGTCGTGCGTCCCCAGCAGCCATCTCCCGGTGTGTGAGGCGTCCTTTCCCCGTAGGGTATTTCGTGCTCGCCACCACGAAAACAACGAGAGAAACGTCCCCGTGAACACGTATCAATCGATTAAAAATAACGTGACATTTACACAAACTGCCGTGAGACCGGGTTGGCGTACAAGAAACAACAAAAAAGAGACAAGAAAAAAAAAAAAATAAACAAACAAGACGTGTAGTTTGAAGTAGTGAGTCTCTGCAGCCACCAGAGGGCAGCAGTGTTAAAGTACCAACAGGAGGAGCACAGAGGTGATCATCATTTTATTGGTTATTATAAGGATCCCCATTAGCTGTCACCTAGACCAGTGGCTCCCAACCTTTTTTCCTTGGCGCCCCCCCTGCTCATGTCTAAGAAAAGCTAACCCCCGAAACCAAAGTTGAGGTAACTCTCGAGATATAGCATGACTTTCTTTTTGATACAGAGGAGTTATCAGCACTTTGACCTTTTCTCCGCCATGTTTCATTCATAAAATAGTGATGCCGTGGCAGCAGGAAAGACGAGGATGATAGCAGCTAATAGCTAACAGCTAACAGTTATCAGCTGACCTGATTACAGCAAGGGTCCCAGGTTAAGAGGTCCCGGAGGTTTGGCCTACTAAGTAGCCTGTCTCCAATTTTAAGCAACAACAAAAATATATGGTTTTCATACAGACTTTTGTATACATTATATATTCTAGTGCATTATCATAATTTGTTTAACGTGCAAATATTTGTTTTTTACCTCAACCTCTCAAAACCAGATAAAGACTAGCGCCCCCCCTGTGATCTGAGATCTTTGGCACCCCCCTGAACCGGCTAGTCTTCCTGGGGTCCAAAAAAACAGTAATTCAGACAGTATTAAAACATTTGAATGACACATACAGGAAAAGAAACATAACAAATCATTATTTTTTTAAGGCGAGTCATTAAGAACAGGTTCCTATTTACAATCGTGGCCTGACGAGTGGCTAAGCCACCTAGGGAAAGGGAAAGAGGGCCAGAACATGAATACATTAGACATACATACATTTTAAATGACATAAAATACAATTTGAAATACAACTCAGACAGCAGTAAACTCGTATACAGAGAGGAACACCCAGGTACATGGGTAAGAATATCAAGGAAAGAACTCCCCCAAAAAATTATGTAATGAACTAAATTACATTACACAACATAACACAGGGGTTAAGAGTTAACACAGGCAGCTCACAAAGACAAAGAAATATTTATTACAACAAAATAAAATAAGAGAAAAATATAACAAATGTATTCAAAATAACATGAGGACAATCTAAAATGTGTTGACATGTCTTCCTTCAGATTAGTGGAGAGAAACCATTTATTTTACTACACTTTGTTTATATGTGTCTGTAGATTTCTCCTAAATTTACCAAAAGATATTCATGAACTTTTGTAAAACTTGTCATAAAAATAACAATTATCTCAATAAAGTAATCAAATGGGGAAGGTTGATGGTGATATATGTATTAGTTACATTATTTAACCCATTCACCTGCAGAGTCTCCCCTTAAGATGAAATGAACCTGTATGGTTGGTTATGTAAATTATGATTGTGTTTCCAAAAGCTTGAGTTCCCGCGGTGCACCGATAGGTTGTTTCATGTCAACATGTTAACATGGAAGCTCTAGCTCTGCTTTTAGAGATGCAGAAGTGTTTTTGAGGGGGTGAAACAACAAGGTGACTTGTTTATCTCTGTGGTTTGTGATCTGTCTGCTCTGATCAGTGATAACAGATGTACTGCTTATTCTTGGAAAATACTGCGGTTGACTTCTTAAAGCCCCAGTGTGTAACGTTTGTAGTTGTCCATTATCTAAATCTGTGTTGCCCGTTCACCAGTCTGTATTAGTCTCAAAATTCAATTTATCATCTAAAATGGTGCCCAAGTGCTTATATTGGTTTACCACATCCACCGCTGTGCCATTAATCAAAGTTGAAGCAGTGGTGGAAGGATTTCGACGAAAGTCAATACACATCTCTTTGGTTTTAGAGACGTTGAGTTGTAGATATGAGTCCTGACACCTTAAGATAAAATCGTCCAAAACTGGACCATGTCCCGCCTCGTGATCCTGCAGAAGACTAATTATCACAGAATCATCAGCATACTTGATAATATGCCTTGATTCAAACATACTCTGACAGTCGTTGGTGTAGAGCACAAACAGAAGTGGTGACAGAACACACCCCTGAGGTGACCCTGTTGAGCACATAAGGGCCTTAGATCAAATATTATTTACCCGGGTTCTCTGTGACCTCATAGTTAGGAAATCAACCAGCCAGCATCTGGTACCAAAGTCAATATCAGGAAATTGCAATAATCTATGAGCAAGAATATGCACACACACACACACACACACACACACATACAGATAGACACACACACTGACACACACACACACACACACACACACACACACACACACACACACACACACACACACACACACATACAGATAGACACACACACACACACAAACAAATCAACACACGTACACACAGACACACACATACACACACAGACAAACACACACACACACACACACACACACACACAGAGACACACACAGACACATCTATACACACAC